>NC_087154.1:39074526-39077026 GCF_035594125.1 Scylla paramamosain
CGTTAGTGTTTAATTAATAGTTAAGTGTTTAAACAATGTGTCTTAACCCCCATCAGGTCCATTGAAAGCCATAATTTTGTGTGGTACCTAATATATTAATGGTGTGTGTGTTTGTGTGTTTGTGTGTGGGTGTGTGAGGGGCCCAGATGGTGACACTATTCTGCAATGAGTGGGTTAGGTAGTCCTTGATGTGGCCTGCGGGAGTACACGGTGGTGAGGAAAGCCATTTTGTCTGAAGTGGCAGGAAGTGTATCAGTGAACATTGTGGTGGCAAGGTCTCTCTCTCTCTCTCTCTCTCTCTCTCTCTCTCTCTCTCTCTCTCTCTCTCTCTCTCTCTCTCTCTCTCTCTCTCTCTCTCTCTCTCTCTCTCTCTCTCTCTCTCTCTCTCTCTCTCTCTCTCTCTCTCTCTCTCTCTCTCTCTCTCTCTCATATGAATAATATTTTGCTAATGATAGTCATGGATTAACAAAAACCTAACTTGACCTGACCTAACCTAACCTAACCTAACCTTGCTAACCTAATCTAACCTAACCTAACTTCATCTCTAACCTAACCTAGCCTAGCCTAACTTAACCTAACCTTGCTAACCTAACCTAATCTAACCTAGTCTAACTTAACCATGCTAACCTAACCTAACCTAAGCTAACCACACACCCTCCCCAGCAGGCATGTCACAGCAGGGGGCATCTGGCACTGGAAGGCGCCACACTTTTGGAATGTCAGCGAGTGGTTTAGAGGAGTGAGAGAGAGATGAGAGAGAGAGAGAGAGAGAGAGAGAGAGAGAGAGAGAGAGAGAGAGTCCGTGAAATACAACTACATACATTGCTGCCTTACAAACACCACCACTACCTCCACCTCCACCTCCACCTCCACCTCCACCACCACCTCCTCCTCCTCCTCCTCCTCCTCCTCCTCCACAGTGCAGTCAGCCTCCAAGGGGACATAGCTCCACATACAGGTTTCTTCCATTTCTTCCGCCCCAGAGAGGTTGTTATTAGGCATTATGAGGATAGTGGATGAATAAGTGTGTGTGTGTGTGTGTGTGTGTGTGTGTGGATGGGTAGAAGGGTGGATAAGTGGATGAATTTATTTATTTTTTTTATATATATATTTTTTTTTTATTTTGTGTATTCATTATTTTTGTTTAAGATGATTCTCTCTCTCTCTCTCTCTCTCTCTCTCTCTCTCTCTCTCTCTCTCTCTCTCTCTCTCTCTCTCTCTCTCTCTCTCTCTCTCTCTCTCTCTCTCTCTCTCTCTCTCTCTCTCTCTCTTCACTTCCAACAGAACCAAATGTGGATGAAGTGGAGAGAATCCATTCAAATTTACAGCAGATGGATAGATTCCTTGGCCCTTATCCACATGAGTCCTGGAAGAAGTGGATCTCTCTCACTCAGCACATGGAGGAGACAGAACTGAAGTGGATGATCCCGCTGTCAGGTGTGGAGGTGGTAATAATAGTAGTAGTAGTAGTAATCGTATTAGTAACGTCTGGCATGGAGGTGTACATTCCTCACTGTTTTTTAACCTTCCAGATCTTTGTTTAACACAGCTTGTTCTCGTGCTATACATGATAGAGAGGTGGCCCACAAAAGGTACTTAAGCCGGCCATCACAGGAATCTCATGCACTTTATATTTCTGTCTGGAACCATGCCAAGTCTGTTCTCCAACTAGCCAAAACTTCATTAACAGTGTCAGAATCTTTCAATATCTAACTTCCCTTGTGACTTCTGGCACCAAGCTGAAAATATTTCCAATAACTTTGCTTCTTCTTGTTTCCCTCCTTTATTTCAACCAGATGGCACCACTGCTACCATATCTATCTCTAAAGCTGAACTCTTTGCTCAGACCTTTGCTAAAAACTCTACCTTGGACGATTCAGGGCTTGTTTCTCCCTCCTCCCTCTGACTATTTCATGCTACCTGTTAAAATTCTTGGCGATGGCATTTTCCACTGCTAACACATGTCTCTAAAGCTGAACTCCTTGCTCAGACCTTTGCTAAAAACTCTACCTTTTAAGATTCAGGGCTTGTTTCTCCCTCTCCTCCACCCTCTGACTACTTCATACTACCTGTTAAAATTCTTGGCGATGGCATTTTCCACTGCTAACACATGTCTCTAAAGCTGAACTCCTTACTCAGACCTTTGCTAAAAACTCTACCTTTTAAGATTCAGGGTTTGTTTCTCCCTCTCCTCCACCCTCTGACTACTTCATACTACGTGTTAAAATTCTTGGCAATAGTGTTTTCTGTGCCCTCATTTGCCTAAACCCTCAGAAGGCTTGCTTGGAAATTTTGTAGTAAGCAGTTTGTAAATGAAGACTTGTATACAAATTGTATTGTGAGAAGAGTTTTGCTCCTTACTGAATATTTATCCTCATGAAGTTACAAAATATAGTCTTGATTCTTCCTGTAGTTTGAAATTAATGATTGGACAGTCTTTCATTCTCGTTCAGTTATACTGCGCAAAATTTTGGCTAATTCTTGGCTCCAGCACGGCCGC
>NC_087154.1:39084526-39087026 GCF_035594125.1 Scylla paramamosain
TACATGGTTAGATTAGGTAAATATAGACATTGAGAGATAAGCAGAGATAGGCCTAGTTAGGTTAGGTCCAGCAGATACTTAGATAAACGGGTAGACTGAGAGATTAATAGATAGACAAAATAATATAGATAAATAAGCACAGCCTGCAAAACTATCACTAACATTATGAATAACCCCTTGAACACCCTAACAATTAAAAAAAAAATCATTAAAATACCACAAATGAGGCAATTAGACATTCAACAAACAAATTCTTCTATCTGTCTATGTCTAAAGTTTGTAAAAATAAAAAAAGACTTTAAATATGTGTGGCCAGCTGTAGTAGTAGTAGTAGTAGTAGTAGATAGTAGTAGTAGTAGTAGTAGTAGTAGTAGTAGTAGTAGTAGTAGTAGTAGTAGTAGTAGTAGCTGCAGCAGCCTTTCCACTAGGGATTGAGAGAGCTATTAAGGTGAAAGATAGGTGTCTGATTCACCTGATGTCACCTGGATGGCTATGAACAACAACAGAAAAAATCACTGGAATACACAGACAGACAGACAGACAGACAGACAGACAGAC
This sequence comes from Scylla paramamosain, assembly GCF_035594125.1. Lineage (NCBI taxonomy): Eukaryota > Metazoa > Arthropoda > Malacostraca > Decapoda > Portunidae > Scylla > Scylla paramamosain. The sequence goes on from NC_087154.1 coordinate 39,085,085, forward strand.
AGACAGACCAATGACAGAAAGAGACAGAGAGATGGAGACAAACGAAACAGATAGATAGATAGTGAAATGACCACACAAAACACACACACACACACACACACACACACACACACACACACACACACACCTGTTGAACACAGTAAGATGCCAGCCAGTTCTTGTCAGTATCTGATCCTCAACACTCTTGAGAATCCTTTGAACCTGAGAAAAGAGAAACACTCATTAATTAAATGCCCACCATCACTGACCATTCCATACTAATTAAATACACAAAAAACAAGATAATACTAATAATTTATGAGTACAGAGACAACAGGTGGAGAGTCTGAGGTGAGGAACAGCTGAGAATAATAAATGCACTGAAAGTCAACCTTGTAATTGTGAATAAGGCACTTCTGATTGTGAACGAGGAAGGTTTAGAGATACAAACACTGTGAAAAAAAGCTTATCTCTCTCTCTCTCTCTCTCTCTCTCTCTCTCTCTCTCTCTCTCTCAGCCTACTTCTGTGAGGGAGGGAAAAGGCCGTCAGGGGGATGATTCTGTAGTATTTTTGGTGTTTTGGAGATAGTCTAGGTAGTGAGGAAGAGTTGAGATGTAGAAATTAATGAATCACAAAGAAAAAGCATCAATATATTCAGATTAATCAAGAGTGATACAAGACATCCACCACTATAATATCACCAGTAGGCAAGACATTCACTGTGATGATGACACAAACCACAAGGTCTACAGCAATGTGGCACTAACCCATGTCAGCTTGAAGGCAGAGTCTGTAGCAAGCTTCACTTCAAAGGCAGGAACTTGTGGTGCCATTGCAGGTGTCTTGTTAAACTGTCCCCTGGTGTTCTTGGCAAATATGCAACACTTCTTCAGGTATTTCCTCTCCTCCCACCTGCATCTAACAATGAGTTGAGAGGTGATAAATATATAAATACACAAACAAAAAGATAAAACCATAGATTAGGGCAGCAGATTAGGCTGGTGTAGACTGGTGATGACATCTCAAGAGACAATATGATGACATGTAGACAGACTGACAGTATTGGCAACACTGAATTGCAACTGGTGTTTCGGGTGTTTCGGGGTGTTCTGACGTGTCACAAGGGCGCCAGAAGTATTTGGTAATTACCTGCGGGTCGATGGCAGCCTGCAGTCATCACCGCTAATCCTTCCTGCATTTCTGAAGCTTTCCCTACTCAAATTCCACCTCCTGAAATGATTCGGTTAGGTTACATTAGGCTGTGTCTGTAATAAGGGACCACACCTGTACATGAGGTCTGATCACGGCCAAATATAACTAATGTTTTCTTCAACACTTTCACTTTTAATAATATTTCATGAACAGCAGTGAAAGAAAAAACATTAAGAGGAGGAGGAGGAGGAGGAGGAGGAGGAGGAGGAGGAGGAGGAGGAGGAGGAGGAGGAGGAGGAGGAGGAGGAATAAGACATACAAGGAAACAGGAATAATAGAAGGAATACAAGGGGGAGGAGAAGGAGGAGGAAGAGTAACAGGTGATAGACTGAGTAAGAGGAGGAGGAGGAGGAGGAGGAGGAGGAGGAGGAGGAGGAGGAGGAGGAGGAGGAGGAGGAGGAGGAGGAGGAGGAGGAAGAGTAACAGGTGATAGACTGAGATAGAGGAGGAGGAGGAGGAGGAGGAGGAGGAGGAGGAGGAGGAGGAGGAGGAGGAGGAGGAGGAGGAGGAGGAGGAGGAGGAGGAGGAAGAGTAACAGGTGATAGACTGAGTAAGAGGAGGAGGAGGAGGAGGAGGAGGAGGAGGAGGAGGAGGAAAATGAGACTTAGGACAGCTAAAACATACATTAATGCAAGCAAGCAAGCAACACACACACACACACACACACACACACACACACACACACACACACACACACACACACACACACACACACACAGGCAGTTAGGTGTCAATACAACACCACACAGA
>NC_087154.1:39104526-39107026 GCF_035594125.1 Scylla paramamosain
GGAGGAGGACAAAGGGAAGAGAGGGTGATATAGTGAGGGAGAGGAGAGATAACTTGCTTTTCTAGAGAGAGAGAGAGAGAGATGATGTTTTCCATGCCCTCGCTGGCCTACACCCTTGGAAGGTTTATGGACCTGATGGGGTCCCTCCTATTGTTCTCCGAAACTGTGCCTCCGTGCTTGCACCTTGCCTAGTCAAACTCTTTCAGCTCTGTCTGTCAACATCTACCTTTCCTTCTTGCTGGAAGTTTGCCTACATTCGGCCTGTTCCTAAAAAGGGTGACCGTTCTAATCCCTCAAACTACCGTCCTATTGCTTTAATTTCCTGCCTATCTAAAGTTTTTTAATCTATCCTCAACAGGATGATTCTTAAACATCTATCACTTCACAACCTTGTATCTGATCGCCAGTATGGGTTCCGTCAAGGCCGCTCTACTGGTGATCTTCTGGCTTTCCTTACTGAGTCTTGGTCATCTTCTTTTAGAGATTTTGGTGAAACTTTTGCTGTTGGCTTGGACATATCAAAAGCTTTTGATAGAGTCTGGCACAAAGCTTTGATTTCCAAACTACCCTCCTACAGCTTCTATCCTTCTCTCTGTAACTTCATCTCAAGTTTCCTTTCTGACCGTTCTGTTGCTGCTGTGGTAAAAGGTCACTGTTCTTCTGCCGACTTCTGATCTCTCTAAAATTTGTGATTGGGGCAGAGCAAACTTGGTATTGTTCAGTGCCTCAAAAGTCAATTCCTCCACCTATCAGCTGGACACAACCTTCCAGACAACTCTCCCCTCTTCTTCAGTGACACTCAACTGTCCCCCTCTTCCACACTGAACATCCTTGGTCTGTCATTTACTTATAATCTGAACTGGAAGCTTCACATCTCATCTCTAGCTAAAACAGCCTCTGTGAAGTTAGGCGTTCTGAGACGTCTCCGCCAGTTTTTCTCACCCCTCCCAGCTGCTAACTCTGTACAGGGGCCTTATCCGTCCATGTATGGAGTATGCTTCACATGTCTGGGTGGGTTCCACTCAAACTGCTCTGCCACACAGGGTGGAATCAAAATTTCTTCGTCTCATCAACGCCTCTCCTCTAACTGACTGTCTTCATCCTCTATGTCACAGCCGCAATGTTGCATATCTAGCTGTCTTCTACCGCTATTTTCACGCTAACTGCTCTTGTGATCTTGCTAACTGCATGTCTCCCCTCCTCCCGTGGCCTCGCTGCACAAGACTTTCTTCTTTCTCTCACCACTATTCTATCCACCTCTCGAACACAAGAATTAACCAGCATTATCAATCATTCATCCCCTTCTCTGGTAAACTCTGGAACTCCCTGCCTGCTTCTGTATTCCTTCCCATGACTTGCACTCCTTCAAGAGGGAGGCTTCAACACACTTATCCTTCAAGTTTTGACCACCACTTCTGACACTTCCAGGATGTCCATCTTAGTTAGGAAGGAAGATGTGAGGGAAAGAGGAACAACATTTCCTCACCTGTATGAGTCCTCCATGGCCAGATGTTCCCTTCGCCTCTGCAAATGTGGAGGTGAGGTGCCGAGTCACTGCCAGAAATCCCCAGAACTTTGGCACCTCCATGTTTTTCTGAAGGCGGCCCGCACCGGATTTCTGAAGGGGAGAAAGGGAGGGGATATTAAGGGGATGTTCTTCTCTCTCTCTCTCTCTCTCTCTCTCTCTCTCTCTCTCTCTCTCTCTCTCTCTCTCTCTCTCTCTCCCTCTCCCTCTCTCTCTCTCTCTCTCTCTCTCTCTCATTATAACAAAATTGATAGTAGGTGGTGGTAATAATAATAATAACAATAACAATAACAATAATAATAATAATAATAATAATAATAATAATAATAATAATAATAATAATAAATAATAATAATAATAATAATAATAATAAATGATGATGATGATGATGATGGTGATGATGGTAAAAATTATAGTACTACTACTACTACTACTACTACTACTACTACTACTACTACTACTAATAATAATAATAATAATTCTCTCTCTCTCTCTCTCTCTCTCTCTCTCTCTCTCTCCAACCACCACCAACACTACTACTACTACTACTACTACTACTACTACTACTACTACTACTGCTACTAGTACCTTTTGTCTTTCTACTACTAGAACTATCACCACCACCACCACTATTATCACTACTACTACTACTACTACTACTACTCACCTTGACACAGCAGTGCCTCTCCACTCCACTGACTATCCTCCTGGCACACTCTGATCTGGCTGGCCGACTATCTGATAGTTAGTAGTACAGGAATAGTTCACTTGACTATCCAAATAGGTGGTACCATTTAGATAGTCACGACTACCCTTAAGGGTTCAGGAACGTGGCCGCAATCTGTGTCTGTAGGGAGGAGGAGGAGGAGGAGGAGGAGGAGGAGGAGAGGAGGAGGAGGAGGAGGAGGAGGAGGAGGAGGAGGAGGAGGAGGAGGAGGAGGAGGAGGAGGAGGAGGAGGAGGAGGAGGAGGAGGA
>NC_087154.1:39109526-39114526 GCF_035594125.1 Scylla paramamosain
GGTATCTGTTCTTTGATGTTGTAGCTGCAGATTAAAATGATAAATAAGAAAGTATGGTGGTTGAATTGCAGCACACTTATGTAGTATTAGCTGTGAAAACAATATTGGTACAGTACTCCATGGGAAAAGCAAGCAGTTGAATTAATTCATTGATAGAAGACAAGTATGTCACTGTTTGATATGATAAGGTATTGAGGTTGTACTCATCTTGATAATGTTTTGTTTGACTGATCAGTTATGTGAATATGACTGACAAGGTTTTATTTTGTCAAATGGGAGTGAGATAGAGTCTTATGTTAAATTGGAGATATTCTGTTCTGTAAAATCTTTACTGTCCCAGTAAGTAAAAGTACAGTTGTTACCACAAGTGTATAGTCTCTTTACAAGATGAAAGTTTCACAGTGAGATAAACATGAAAAGTATTCTGGCACGTAGTGGAGTGGTACTTATGGTGTGTGTGAGTGTGTGTGTGTGTGTGTGTGTGTGTGTGTGTGTGTGTGTGTGTGTGTGTGTGTGTGTGTGTGTGTGTGTGTGTGTGTGTGTGTGTGTGTGTGTGTGTGTTACCTCAAGTTGACTTCAAATTTGATTGAAAAGCACATTGTAGATTTACTAAATTCATAGATAACAAAAGATAGGAAAAATGCTGTATGATTTGTTAAACTTAGAAAGGCAGTCATTTTGAAAATTATTCTCTGAATGTAGAGTTGTTTCCTCTTGAATCCTGTATATATTTCTACAGTGTTGTGGTGAAGCCTACAATTCTTGAAGAGTCAAGGTGCATCCTGATTCCAGTGTCTCAGTGCAAGGTGCATCCTGATTCCAGTGTCTCAGTGCAAGGTGCATCCTGATTCCAGTGTCTCAGTGCAAGGTGCATCCTGATTCCAGTGTCTCAGTGCAAGGTGCATCCTGATTTCAGTGTCTCAGTGCAAGGTGCATCCTGATTCCAGTGTCTCAGTGCAAGGTGCATCCTGATTCCAGTGTCTCAGTGCAAGGTGCATCCTGATTCCAGTGTCTCAGTGCAAGGTGCATCCTGATTCCAGTGTCTCAGTGCAAGGTGCATCCTGATTTCAGTGTCTCAGTGCAAGGTGCATCCTGATTCCAGTGTCTCAGTGCAAGGTGCATCTGATTCCAGTGTCTCAGTGCAAGGTGCATCCTGATTCCAGTGTCTCAGTGCAAGGTGCATCCTGATTCCAGTGTCTCAGTAAGTTAATATAAGAGTTGCGGTCTGTCATGAGATGTAAGAAGGGTTTTAGCATTGGTGTGTGTGTTTGTTTTGTGGAGGTGTTGATAAGTAGGAAAAAATCATAATAAATAAAAAATAAATAAATAAATACTTTTTTTTACATATTTAGTTGAATTTTGTTCTCTGAAACTTTGCTGTTTTCCTACATATGCGATCAATGCTTTGCCACATTAGGCACAGTGAGACACAAAAGACAGCCTAAACAAGACTGCACACTTGCTCAAGTTGTTTGTTATAATGTAGGTGATTCTTTTCTGCTGTGCTCTTTAAAAGTCTTACAAAAACAAGTCTTTCTAAGAAAACAATGGTTACAGTTCATGACAGAAAACTGATACTTGAATACTTAATCATTGTGATAAATTAATCATCCTACCATTGTTTGTCACCTGTCGCTAAGCCATGACCCTATCCAGCCTAACACCTTCCCATCTATCCCGTGTGCCCTAACCTTTTTCAGGAGCCTTTGATGGAGTACCTTGTCAAATGCTTTACTGAAGTCCAGATATAAGATATCATAACTATCACCATTATCTACTGCCTCGTTCACTTGACTGTAAAAACTTAACAAGTTTGTCAGGCAAGACTTCTCCTTGGTGAAGCCATGCTGTGACTGATTTATCATAAAAGAAGATCCATTGAATTACAGTGTCCCTAACAAGTGTGGTGGAAAAAATTGCAGAAAGAATAGTCAAAAACAGATGGATGGAATATTTAGAAGAAACACATACATTGACTGACACACAATTTGGTTTCAGAAGTGGAAGATTTTGTGTCACGAATTTAGTGAGCTTTTATAGTAGAGCAATTGATATAATTCAAGAGAGAGAGGGTTGGGCAGACTGTGTTTATTTAGACCTAAAAAAAGCATTTGATAAGGTACCACATCAGAGACTGCTATGGAAAATTTTAAAAAAGGGGTTTGCAAGGCAACACACTGAATTGGATTATAAACTTCTTGAGGAACAGAGAAATGAGAACATTAATAAAGGGAGAAAAATCAGAATGGTGTAGAGTTACGGGTACCACAGGGGGACAGCCTTAGCCCCTGTAATGTTTCTGATGTATGTCAACAATATGGTGGATGAGGTTGACAGTTATATAAGTCTGTTTGCAGATGATGCAAAATTATTGAAAAGAGTGGAAAACGATATGGATTGTGAAACATTACAGAAAGATCTAAATAAGATATATAAATGGAGTAAGAAATGGGAAATGGAATTCAATGCAAAGAAATGCAAGGTGATGGAATTTGGAAAAAGAAAAAGAAGAATGACAAGTTCCTACACCATGGGAGAAGTGGACATTAAGAAAACCAAAGAAGAAAAAAGATTTGGGAATTACAATAAGTGATAATTTATCACCAGAAAAACATGTAAACAAAATAGTTGGGGAAACCTATGAGTTACTAAGAAAGATGAAAGGAGCATTTGCTTACATGGATCAAGAGATGATGAAAAAAGTTGATGGAATATGTGATTCAACCAAAACTGGAATATGCCACAATTGTTTGGTCACCTCATAATAAAAAGGAAATAAGAAAAACAGAAAGGATCTAAAAGCTGCAACCACATTGGTACCATGTTTGAGAGGTTTAACCAATGAAGAAAGATTAAGGAGACTGAAGCTTCCATCATTACAAGAGAGAAGAGAAAGAGGGGACCTGATTGCTATATACAGAGCTTTAAATTAAAGGGTAAGGATCAAGTTGACAAACAAGATTTATTTGTGTGGGACTCAGGAGATACAACAGGACATGGACTGAAACTGACCAAAACACCAAGAGATATTTGGGACACCATGGTACAGTGGGACCGCACGCTTTGGGGGCCAACTGGTCATAAGGCACACGGGTTAAAGTCCTGGCTACGGTCCGAGGCCACGCACAACCATACCTCTTTTCCCATAAAGCACAACTAGGTAAATACACACACACACACACACACACACACACACACACACACACACACACACACACACACACACACACACAAGACCTAAGTTAGGAGGAAAGACTGTAAGAAATTGGATTAGCAACACTGCAAGAAAGAAGGGAAAGAGGAGACCTGATAACAATGTTCAAATTAGTAAATGGCATGGAGAAGATAGACAGAGATGACCTAGTTATAAAAGTGGAGGAAGGAGATAGACGTACAAGGGGACATATGAAGAAATTAAAGAAGAGTCATTGTTTGGGAGATATTAAGAAATACAGCTTTCCGCATCGAACGGCTGAAATATGGAATAACTTAAAAGAAGAGGTGGTTGTGGCAAAGAGTGTGCACACGTTTAAAGAGAAATTGGACAAATTCGGGTATGGAGACAGGACTAATTGAGCTTTGGCTCGGACCCTGTACTATACAACTAGGTAAATACAACTAGGTAAATACACACACACCCATATGTCACAACTAGGTAAATAAACTATGTCCATCATGTTGATGTGTGGTCTGTGATCATATCTCTTGTCTAGAGAGAGAGAGAGAGAGAGAGAGAGAGAGAGAGAGAGAGAGAGAGAGAGAGAGAGAGAGAGAGAGAGAGAGAGAGAGAGAGAGAGAGAGAGAGAGAGAGAGAGAGAGAGAGAGAGAGAGAGAGAGAGAGAGAGAGAGAGAGAGAGAGAGAGATACAACACACACACACAAACAACAACAACAACAACACTTTTACGTGATTGGTCAACAAAAAACACCACTTTTTAATCAGCCAATCAATTTCACACTTGATTTCTCTTAGCCAATCAGGACTGTCAAGGCTGAGGTATATGGTGTTAGAGAGAGAGAGAGAGAGAGAGAGAGAGAGAGAGAGAGAGAGAGAGAGAGAGAGAGAGAGAGAGAGAGAGAGAGAGAGAGAGAGAGAGAGAGATAGGGCACTTCTGACACTCACTCACTCACTCACTCACTCACTCACTCACTCTCTCTCTCTCTCTCTCTCTCTCTCTCTCTCTCTCTCTCTCTCTCTCTCTCTCTCTCTCTCTCTCTCTCTCTCTCTCTCTCTCTGTTCCTTCACTTTCTATTATTATTTTTTTCATTGTCTTGGTAGTAGTAGTAGTAGTAGTAGTAGTAGTAGTAGTAGTAGTAGTAGTAGTAGTAGTAGTAGTAGTAGTAGTAGTAGTAGTAGTAGTAGTACATAAGAACATAAGAAATAAGGGAAGCTGCAAGAAGCGACCAGTGCTTACACGTGGCAGTCCCTGTATGAAACACTCCTACCTATTTCCACCTATCATCCCCATCCATAAACTTGTCTAATCTTTCTCTCTTAAAGCTCTCTAGTGTCCTAGCACTAACTACATGATTACTGAGTCCTGCTCCACTCATCTACCACTCTCATTCCGAGAACCAATTTTTTTCCTATCTCCCTTTCCTAAACCTAAATTTTTCAAGCTTGAACCCGTTATTTCTTGTTCTACCCTGGTTGCTGATCCTAAGAATTTTGCTTACATCTCCTCTTGTTATAACCCTTATACTCACTTTAAAAGACCTCTATCAGGTCCCCAATCTTAACCTACGTCTCTCTAGAGAATGTAAATTTAACCGCTTCAACTCTCGCTTCGTAAGGAATACTCCTCATCCCCTGTATCCTTTTAGTCATTCTCCTCTGTAACTGATTCTAATAGACCTATATCTTTCCTGTAATGTAAAATTCAGAAACTGCACAGCGTAGTCTAGATGAGGTCTGACCAGCGCCAAGTATAACTTTAATATTAGCCTCCGGCCTTCTACTTTTAACACTCCTAAAAATGAATCCTAGTACCCTATTTGCC
>NC_087154.1:39117026-39126372 GCF_035594125.1 Scylla paramamosain
CACTCCCTCCCTTGCATAATGGAAGAAGGGATGGAGACACCTCCTCCTCCTCCTCCTCCTCCTCTTTTCTCTCTCTCTCTCTCTCTCTAGATGTACTTAACAAGGACAAGAAGAAGGACAAGAAGATAATTGGAGGAGAAAGAGGAGGAGGAGGAAGGAGGAGGAGGAGGAGGAGGAGGAGGAGGAGGAGGAGGAGGAGGAGGAGGAGGAGGAAGAAGAAGAAGAGGAGAAATACGATATGAATCTCTAACAATTTATCTATTTATTTATTTATATTTTTTCACAAGCCAATTAAGACAACCCTTCTAATTACGTGTGTGTGTGTGTGTGTGTGTGTGTGTGTGTGTGTGTGTGTGTGTGTGTGTGTGTGTGTGTGTGTGTGTGTGTGTGTGTGTGTGTGTGTGTGTGTGTGTGTGTGTGTGTGTGCGCACATGCGTGCGTGTGTGCGTGCGTGCGTGTGTGTGTGTGCGTGTGCGTGGATTCATCTTTTTAACCTCTCACACACACACACACACACACACACACACACACACACACACACACACACACACACACACACACACGAACGCACATCTTAGCCTTCATTTCCTTCTTCTTTTTCCTCCTCCTCCTCCTCCTCCTCCTCTTTCTTCTTCTCCTCCTCCTTCCTCTTCCTCTTCTTCTTCTCCTCTTCTTTCTTCTTCATTCTTCTTCTCTCTTCTTCTTCTTCATTCTCTCTTTTTCTCCTCTTCTTCTTCGCTTACATCTCCTTCCTTCAATTATTTTCTTCTATCTTCCTTCTTCTTCCTCCTCCTCCTCCTCCTCCTCCTCCTGCTGTCATTGGCTTTCCTTTGTATTCCTTTGTATTCCTCCCTCCTCCTCCTTCTTACTTTCACGTTAATCATCGATAATAACATCACACACACACACACACACACACACACACACACACACACACACACAGTTGACTTACCAAGGTAGATGTGTGTGTGTGTGTGTGTGTGTGTGTGTGTGTGTGTGTGTGTGTGTGTGTGTGTGTGTGTGTGTGTGTGTGTGTGTGTGTGTGTGTGTGTGTGTGTGTGTGTGTGTGTGTGTGTGTGTGTGTGTGTGTGTGTGTGTGTGTGTGTGTGTGTGTGTGTGTGTGTGTGTGTGTGTGTGTGTGTGTGTGTGTGTGTGTGTGTGTGTGTGAAATCTAAGACACCTCTCTCCACATAAGGGAAAGAGGAGGAGGAGGAGTGAGGAGGAGGAGGAGGAGGAGGAGGAGGAGGAGGAGGTAGTGGGGGTTCTTCTTTACATCCTTTCGACGACCTCTTCTTCCTCCTCCTCCTCTTCCTCTTCCTCCTTCTTCTGGAAACACATCAATACATCACCAATCAGGTCATATGGTGCAAGGAGGAGAAGGAGGAGGAGGAGGAGGAGGAGGAGGAGGAGGAGGAGGAGGAGGAAGAAGAAGAAGAAGAAGAAGAAGAAGAAGAAGAAGAAGAAGAAGAAGAAGAAGAAGAAGAAGAAGAAGAAGAAGAAATTATATACTTTGAGAGAGAGAGAGAGAGAGAGAGAGAGAGAGAGAGAGAGAGAGAGAGAGAGAGAGAGAGACAGAGAGAGAGAGAGAGAGAGACTGTCCAGAAATCTCTCTCTCTCTCTCTCTCTCTCTCTCTCTCTCTCTCTCTCTCTCTCTCTCTCTCTCTCTCTCTCTCTCTCTCTCTCTCTCTCTCTCAAAGCATATAATTACTTCTTCTTCTTCTTCTTCTTCTTCTTCTTCTCCTCCTCCTCCTGATTAGTGATGTATTGATGTGTTTCAGAAGGAACACATATATATAATTTAATTAAGCAGGTGTATGGCAGGTGTGTGTTGGGGGTGTGACAGTATGTGTGGGGAGGGGGAGGTGGGGGGTATGTGATTGTGTGACAGGTGTGTGTGTGTGTGTGTGTGTGTGTGTCATGTGGCATTGGTGAGAGAGAGAGAGAGAGAGAGAGAGAGAGAGAGAGAGAGAGAGAGAGAGAGAGAGAGAGAGAGAGAGAGAGAGAGAGAGAGAGAGAGAGAGAGAGAGAGAGAGAGAGAGAGAGAGAGACTGTCCGGAAATCTCTCTCTCTCTCTCTCTCTCTCTCTCTCTCTCTCTCTCTCTCTCTCTCTCTCTCTCTCTCTCTCTCTCTCTCTCTCTCACCAATGCCACACTGACACACACACACACACACACACACACACACACCTGTCACACCACTATCACACACCCACCCTCCACCTCCTCCCTCCCACACCTCCCACACCTCCAACACACACCTGCTTAATTTAATTAAACCTTTAAATGGAGAAAACAGTGGGTGTGTGTGTGTGTGTGTGTGTTGAGAGAGAGGAAGAGGACGCAGTGAGTCATGGGTGTACACGTGGTAGTAATAGTAGTAGTAGTAGTAGTAGTAGTAGTAGTAGTAGTAGTAGTAGTAGTAGTAGTAGTAGTAGTAGTAGTAGTAGTAGTAGTAGTAGTAGTAGCAGTAGTATTCACCGTCGTGATGCTGTGAAGAGATGCTGTGTGTGTGTGTGTGTGTGTGTGTGTGTGTGTGTGTGTGTGTGTGTGTGTGTGTGTGTGTGTGTGTGTGTGTGTGTGTGTTAGTAATCTTGTATCGAATTAAGTGTTTTTCAAGAGACTGTACTGTTTTTGGTGTTGAGATGCTGACAGAAGCACCTCAACACAGCACCACAGTGACTCTCAACACCACAAAATGATTAAAAAAAATTCCTTCAACACCACAATATTGAGAGCACAAATCCACACAGCACCACCACACAGCACCATACACACCCCTAGAGACAACACAACACCACAGACACGCAAAATAATATTCAACACACCAAAAATCAACACCAGCTTGTCACCACCACTAACATCTGGCTAAAATTCCAATGTGTTTGCATGAAAAGTATTGGTGTGTCTAGGTGTATTTGAGAGAGAGAGAGAGAGAGAGAGAGAGAGAGAGAGAGAGAGAGAGAGAGAGAGAGAGAGAGAGAGAGAGAGAGAGAGAGAGAGAGAGAGAGAGATTATTTATTATTTATTTATTGTTTCACATTTAACAAGTAGAGTGAAATATAGGAAATATGATAAAATACTGGTGATATGTAATAAGATTAATACAATACAACTTTTTATAACTCTGGTCAATAATAGATGCAAACACAAAAACACAGAATACTCACAAAATATTAGATAGCAAGGCAGTGAGTAACACGCATGCACGTCTTTCATGGCTGGTAGCATGGACGAAGCGTTTCCCAAGGCTGTAATGAAACAAGTGGAATTAGAATCCATGAAAATATATAGATAACAGATTATCATTACGAGTATTTCTTATCCTGTTTGACTCTCATTTTCTCTCTGTAGTAGAATTGGTGGCATGGTGGGTTTAGACGCAAAATAATGGTCTATCTCAATGGCTGTATACATTTTTAATCAAGTTTCCTCAACAAGAGTCTAATCTGACGTCACTCACGCTTAAATCTCACCAAACCTGGAAAGACACGTTAGCCTTTACAAAAAAAATACAAAAAACACAAAGGGAAGAAAAAGAGATATAGAGAGATAAAAATGAGGTAGGTCAGGGGAAGGGTTAAACCAGGGTGTGCTATGGGGTCACGGTGGGTTGCAACAGCCTGCGATTCACGTCTCAATGTCTGATGGTCTTAGCTCTGTTCTAACCTGGCCAAATGTCACTTTTAGAGTCACATCTGACATATCATAGGAATCCCTGAATAGAAATGTTTTAAGTTGTTTTTTAAAAAGTTCAGTGCTGCTGCTGCTGCTGCTGCTGCTGGCTCTGACCTGTACCGGAAGCCTACTGTACAATCTTCAGGAATGCACACTGCCGCGAAAGGCCTCGGAAACCCACGCCTCCGCATTCTCGTTCACGGCCGGTTGAGGTGGCAGTCATTTCAGGTGCGTGCCTCACAACTGTATTTAGCCTCAAAGGGATGCAACAACTGTCTTAAATAAACAGGCTTTCCAGCAGTTGCGGCTCAGTGACTTGGCGCAGCAAATTTTACATATGCAGATCCGAACTTTTTGCAGCTCAACCGACGTCAAACTCAAAATTACGTATTACTCTCCGAACGTGTGGACCCCTGGCAGCAGTAGCAGTTAAACATGCAACACCCGTCACGCACAGCATATCTAGCCCACTCTAGACGCACAACATTTAAGACTCCCATGCTTATGTCTCGGCCCCTAACATAAGGCACACATCTCAATATGTAGCGTACAGTGTTACCATTGGCAGGCTGGTGAATTTATAGTTTAAGCCAATGTCCCCAATCTCTAACCTAACCTCCCACCTAACCTTATCCAATCTCTAACCTAACCTAACCTAACGTAACCTAACCTAACCTAACGTAGTGTGTAATGGCTTAAACTATAATAAAACCGGCAGGCTTATCAAAAACAGGCTTCTTAACTTTATCCTACAAGTTATCTACACTTTGAAGATAAACATTTTCAAAGCAACCAAATATTCCACACTTTACTCTCCTCTTTAGAAACAAGACAAATTATCTTAAGACGAAGCTTCTCACTGAAATTCACTTCCAAATTATTTAACCTCTTAGTGATCCTGTGAGGCACCACCTACCTGCTATACCTGCTGTCTCACCTGCTCTACCTGCCATCTACCCATCTCATCAACTGCTACACACGGCCCACTTTCCTCCTTCATGAGTGGCAAGGATCCAGGCTGGGGGAAGACTCAGCCCCCATGCTGGTGATGGCAGATGGCAGGACCACCAGCCACCCCCACACTAAGCTTTACAGGCCAAGAAAAGCTTACAATACACTCAAGCAAGATTACAATACACTTACAATAACAGTGCATAAAATATTGGGTGAGTTTCGAGCCAGCAGGACATGGCTGTAAACATCTTTTGAGATAAGACGTATGTAATCTCATCTCACTAATGCTATCATATTACTATCATTAATAACCTACCACCAAAACCTTGATTAAAGGCCCACAGTGACTTCAACACTTCATATTTTTGTAGCAATAGTAGTTAGAGTACTTTCTTTAGTGAGTCAAGGAAGTTTCTCAAGACCGCCAGCTGTTAAGTCCTCTTCCTGGAAGCGGCAAAGGGTGAATAAGGACTTTCGCTAATATATACATTATCTACCTTTAATTTATAACATCTACGTCATTATAAGGCGCCACAGGACTTTGCTGCGTTACCTGTTAGTGAATAAATGTGACCAAGTACCTGATATGCGAAGAAGGAAGCTTTTGAAGATCGCCAGACGTTAGGGTCACGTAATGGCGGCGGAGTAGGAGGGTAATCTTGATCTTGATCTTAAGTCGAGTCTCTTGTGTTCGTGTTTGTATTTCAATATTTCTTTTATTTGTTGTTCTAAGTTAGATGTTATGGTTTATAAAAAATGCTTAGTTATTTATAAAGAGTATTTATTACCATTAAAATGCCATTTATTGAGATTTTTTTTTATTGTAATGCCATGTTTTTTTTTCTTAATTTCTTTATTATTCTTTCTTGTGTGTGTGTATGTGTGTGTGTGTATGTGTGTGTGTGTGTGTGAAAGAGAAAGTCAAACATATTGTGTCTAATTATGGGGTGTTGTTAAGCCATATGGGTGAGAACTGAGTGATTTTCAGTGGAGAGAGAGAGAATGTGTGTGTTTATGAGAGAGAGAGAGAGAGAGAGAGAGAGAGAGAGAGAGAGAGAATGTGTGTGTTTATGAGGGTGTGTGTGTATGTGTGTGTGTGTGTGAGAGAGAAAGTCAAACATACTGTATCTAATTATGGGGTGTTGTTAAGCCATATGGGTGAGAACTGAGTGTGATTTTCAGTGTGTTACCGGTGACACTGTGAATTAATAGTTCAGCCTTCATTTACTAAGTATTGGAGGGCATTATAATATGACAATAATGGCTCCTGTCTTTTTATCTCTTTCTCTCTGCTTTATTTTATTTTATGTGAGGGTGACCCTTGTGACCTCCTAAACACAGTGCTATCTCCTGTGCTGGAGCTAAAGGAATGTAATATTTTCTTCTTGCATATTAGACAAAGAATAAGAAAGAATTGATGAGTTCAGATACAACAAAGTATATTACAGTTTCCTCAATGTTATGTAGACCTATTAGCAAATGAAAACCTCTGACAAGTATTATAAGTTTTTTTTATAGGCCTATTAATTGTATGATAGGCTTCCTTCTTGTGGTATTTATGCCCCCCAAAAAACAATATCTAAAAAAATACATGTGAGTAATGTTTTCCATGAGAAATGTTAGTAAAAGGTAATGTTGTGTTTTGTTGTATATTGCATGACAAGCCACTGATACTAAAGCACACATTCACTTACTTCATTAATAAGAACTTCTGCTCTTAACCATATAATACGATGTCAGGTGTCACACACACACACACACACACACACACACACACACACACACACACACACACACACACACACACAGCCAGAGAGAGAGAGAGAGAGAGAGAGAGAGAGAGAGAGAGAGAGAGAGAGAGAGAGAATGTGTGTTTATGAGAGAGAGAGAGAGAGTTTATGAGAGAGAGAGAGAGAGAGAGAGAGAGAGAGAGAGAGAGAGAGAGAGAGAGAGAGAGAGAGAGAGAGAGAGAGAGTTTAGATGAGAGAGAGAGAGAGAGAGAGAGAGAGAGAGAGAGAGAGAGAATGTGTTTACTATATGAGAGAGAGAGAGAGAGAGAGAGAGAGAGAGAGAGAGAGAGAGAGAGAGAGAGAGAGAGAGAGAGAGAGAGAGAGTTTAGATGAGAGAGAGAGAGAGAGAGAGAGAGAGAGAGAGAGAGAGAGAGAGAGAGAGAGAGAGAGAGAGAGAGAGAGAGAGAGAGAGAGAGAGAGAGAGAGAGAGAGAGAGAGAGAGAGAGAGTTTAGATGAGAGAGAGAGAGAGAGAGAGAGAGAGAGAGAGAGAGAGAGAGAGAGAGAGAGAGAGAGAGAGAGAGAGAGAGAGAGAGAGAGAGAGAGAGAGAGAGAGAGAGAGAGAGAGAATGTGTGTTTATAATGAGAGAGAGAGAGAGAGAGAGAGAGAGAGAGAGAGAGAGAGAGAGAGAGAGAGAGAGAGAGAGAGAGAGAGAGAGAGAGAGAGAGAGAGAGAGAGAATGAGAGTTTAGATGAGAGAGAGAGAGAGAGAGAGAGAGAGAGAGAGAGAGAGAGAGAGAGAGAATGTGGGGCTTATAAGGAGAGAGAGAGAGAGAGAGAATGTGTGTTTATGAGAGAGAGAGAGAGAGAAGAGAGAGAGAGAGAGAGAGAGAGAGAGAGAGAGAGAGAGAGAGAGAGAGAGAGAGAATGTGTGGTTATATGAGAGAATGAGAGTTTAGATGAGAGAGAGAGAGAGAGAGAGAGAGAGAGAGAGAGAGAGAGAGAGAGAGAGAGAGAGAGAGAGAGAGAGAGAGAGAGAGAGAGAGAGAGAGAGAGAGAATGTGTGTTTATATGAGAGAGAGAGAGAGAGAGAGAGAGAGAGAGAGAGAGAGAGAGAGAGAGAGAGAGAGAGAGAGAGAGAGAGAGAGAGAGAGAGAGAGAGAGAGAGAGAGAGAGAGAGAGAGAGAATGTGTGTGTTTATATGAGAGAGAGAGAGAGAGAGAGAGAGAGAGAGAGAGAGAGAGAGAGAGAGAGAGAGAGAGAGAGAGAGAGAGAACATTTGAACATTTGAACATTTATTTATAGCCATTTCATACATTGTATATTTATATTCCATAAATTTTTATTATGGCCAGCCTTTTTTTAAAGCGTAAGCTTTTCAGTGCAAAAACTAAAACTATAGATATGCAACTTAAACCTAAGCTAACAAACCTGGACTTACATATATAAGGTACAATACACAGTAAGTACTTAAATGTTGTAACAGAATAATTTTAAATGTTGCATAGGATTCTAAGGGTATTTTATAAGATTAAATAGATATCAACATGAACATTTTCTTATGTACAGCAGTGAGTAAATTTAGTGATACATACATCTGCATAAACGATCATACACCTGTAGTATGTAAACAATGAATAAAAGAAATTAAAGAAAAGTAACATATATATATATATATATATATATATATATATATATATATATATATATATATATATATATATATATATATATATATATATATATATATATACATATATATATATATATATATATATATATACATATATATATATATATATATACATATAGCATATATATACATATATATATATATATATATATATATATATATATATATATATATATATATATATATATATATAAAAAAGTAATACATACATTGGGGTCTGCATATAGATATTGATCTATTGGCATAAAGAATGGAACAAGTAATAGAGTACAACAATTTAATATATAATGAAAATAATTTAGATAATTATTATGAATTTAATACATGATGCATAGTGCGTATACAATAATGATAAATATAATAAGTTATAATTTATAGACATGGCCACATACAAGGAGTTGGGTGTACAGGTGATGGGAGTCAACATTAATTAGTATTTATTAGTAGTTACTTATTATGTGTTGTTTTAGTTTGTTTTTGAAGGTAGCTACAGATGGTGAATTTCTAATGTTAGGAGGGATATCGTTCCAGTAAACAGGTCCTAAGTATAATGTAGATTGACGGTACTTTGAGATGCGATGGGGAGGAGGACGTAGTTACTGCCACAGTGACGTGTATCATGGATTATGGATGGGGGCATCGTTTTGCATAGAATACATTTTTTTATACATTTGAATGGATATAGCCATTTTTGTTATGTCCCTCTAGTCTTAGCAACTGAGTTTGTTTAAACAGGGAGTCGTGTATGTTCTAAGTACGTGCTATTTGTGATTATTCTAACAATTTTTTTAAGTTGGAGTTGAAGTGGTATCAGATAGGTAGGATAAGTGGTGCACCCATATTGGATTGCAATAGGCAAGTAGTGGGTAGATGTGAGCATAATAAATACACTTCAGTACGTATGGAGGCATTAAGTCTTTACTCTGATGGAGTAAGGCAATATGTCTGGATATTCGTAGGGTGAGATTTTTCAATGTGAAGTTTAAAGGTCATGGAATCGTCATAGGTTACACCAAGCTGAATTTAATGTGTGAGGATCTTGAGATATTATTATTATTGATCTGGAGTGGAGGTAGATGGTGATATTTTTTTAATGAAAACAACATAAAGTATGTTTTATCGGGTATTAATGGTAAGTCTATTGGATATGCACCATCGGTATAACTGATGTAGTTCTGTATTTACTGTTGTAATCAATTGTTCTGGGTGAGGACCGGGTGGCAAAGTGTCATGTCGTCAGCAAATAAGATGGTTTTGGAGTGTGTAAATATATCAGATATGTCATTTATGTAAAGCA
>NC_087155.1:0-25000 GCF_035594125.1 Scylla paramamosain
ATAAAAGTTTAAATAAAGATTTGATTAGTGAAGATATAATTATTTCAATTTCTATATAAACTTTAAAGGACTATTTGATGTTTCAAAAAATGTTCCAGCTATATGGTCTTTTGGGACTATTCACAATATTGAGAGTGTTTTCATTCTTTAAAATGGCTCTCGTGAAAAATTGCTATTTTTGAGTTATGACGACGTTGTCGCAAGCCGAGCGATGTATGGATGGATGGATTTCTTTTAATCCTTTCACTGCGATAACCTTACCTAACCTAACCTATAATTGAATAATACTAATTCATACAGTTTATCTTTGTTTATTAATCCCAACCTTAAATGTAAAAGCTGAAACAATAAAAATGAAGAAAAAAAGTGGAAACAAATTTCCTTAATATTTATGTAAGCACAGCGACAGGTCGTGTTAAAGTGAAAAGATCACATAAATTCAATGAGACCCTTTCCCTGTTGTCTGGGCAAACCTTTCCTCAGTCACTCAGCACTCCAGCATGTCTGTTCCTGATCTACATAAAACACTACACTACACTACACTAAGAATTGCAAAATCTATTCTTTTTTCATGTCTTTTCTTCTTTTTTTTGCACATGCTTATAAAGATTTCATACATATTTCTTAGTGCTGCAAATTGTTGCTTATTGCAGTGAAAGGGCTGAATTTATTATATTTTAAGTCACATTAAACTGGACTAATATAATGTAAAACAACTTATGCAAACCAAGAGCCACCAGTGCCAATGCCAGATTATTGGTCATGATGACTAGCAACCTTGTCTTTTCTTCTTATCATTACTCATTAAGACCTTATTCCCTTATAAGAACACAAGAACATAAAAACCAACAAAAGCTGCAAGAAGCCATCAGCCCTACATGAGGCAGTCAGTCCCTAGTATAAAACATGCCTACCTATTTTGATCAATCACCCTGGTCCATAAGTATTTGTGTAATCTTTTAAAACTCACTATTTACTTGGCACACTAACAACCTCATTCTTATCATTCCAATTACCACTCAATTTGAAGACAATTTTATTCCTCACTGTTTTTAAATCTAGCCATATCTTCTGCTGCTTTGTCTCTCCTGTCCATCCATATACATGCCAGCCTGACATCCTGCACCTCAAGCAATGGTACACTCAGACCAGGCTATGTGAACTGTCTCTCTTCCCCCTTGTACTTTTCTCCAATCTCCAAGTGTTAACTCCACTACTAACTGGCACTAAGCAGCACAAAACAGTGAGTGCTTTAGTCTATCTACTTTTCAATCTTAGGCAACTAATATAACAGTGTTTTATCTCCTTAGTTTAGGAGGAGTTCACAAGTGCACTATTGGTTTTGTAAGCTTGTCAGGAGCAAGTATTTTCACTTTATTTTCTGAGTATATGACCTGATGTGCTATGCCCCAGAAGTTCCTGGGGTGTAGCAGAGTGGTCCACAAGATGATTCCTAACCACCAGGAGGTGACGGAACTAAGAGTATGAATGAATGTGTGTATGAGAGTGTAGTGCTTTGCCTGGGCCACCCTATGAGGGATTGCCTGTCTGGTATATAGAGAGTCAGGTACATTTTGCAGGTCTCCATTTGTGTTGGAGAGAATCCCTGCACTGTTCTGAAATATATGAGCTTCCCCCTGACCATGACTGACCCTGGCTTGAAGAGGGCAGGGACTCACAGAGCTCAGTTGTTGCCCAGGGCAGCACAGAAAGACACCAGGTCAGGCTCAGCAGGTGTGTCAGATTCAGTGGTGACCTCACTACTTGTCACCACACCTGCAAGGGAAAGGACCAGATGTGTGGTGGTGATGGCTGTCTGTCCTCTATATAGTGAAAAGTGGCACAGTATAAAAAGATGGGTTGCAATTTATGAATGAATGGATTGACTAATTGCTTTCAAGGCACCACAGGCAAGGGTCATATGTCATCACATTAAAATATTAAGAAAATATGTGAAGAGAATTGTTGAATGTTCAGAAGCATCTATTTGTACATCAAAACTTCTGCACTGCAATGGAACTGTAATCTTTATTTTTTTCCTTTTCAATGCATTTCTCAAGATTCACTGATTTCCTTCTTTTTTTATAATTCTTATTCCTGTAAATTTTGCAGTCATAAATCACAAGAAATCACAGGAAACAACAAATTATTTTACATCTCTCTCTCTCTCTCTCTCTCTCTCTCTCTCTCTCTCTCTCTCTCTCTCTCTTTTACTGTTCCCTAAGGGTCCTCCTCCCACACTCCCAGCATCACCTTTAGTCAATAAATAAACATGAGTGCACTTTTGCTTAACACTCCATCACAGCACTCCATTACCCATGCCATCACTCCCTGCCACACAGCATCACCCCTCCCCTCCCACCCTGGCAACACCACCCAGCCACACCACCTACCACCTCAACACTGTTTTGCACCAGCCACATCTTAGTTAATCTCTTACATCACCTACAAGCCTTAAGCCTCCACACTCATCACACCACCACTCTCAGCTGCCACTCCCACCCACACCCTGGCCAGACTTGAGTGTCGTTGGCCCTCCATTGGTGTGGCTGTGGGCGTGGTAGGCGCACACCAGCTCCTCATGGTTCCAGAACTGACAGATGAGCCACTTGCCTCCTTGCTGGCTGCACCTGAGATGACAGTACAGAGTGTGGCTAAGGCTTCTGTGACTTAGACCAGGTGTGTTAATTTGGTACCCTCTATTGGATCAGGTGTGTTAATTAGGTATCCTCTATTGGAGCCGGTGTGTGTATCCTTTATTTAATTAGAGTATCTTGTACTGGTAGTGTTGTTGTTTTGTTTGGGCTGATTAGAGTAGATATGCACTATGTGTCACTTATTTTTGTTGCCCTTGGCCAGTGTCCTTCCTACATAAAAAAAAAAAAAAAATTGATTACATTTTGTAGTGTTCTTATGTATTGTCTTTATGTATTATGTATTTTTATATGTATTTCCCAGTGTTATGTATCATTTCATTATGTAGCATGTATTATCTATTATTGCACAATGTGTATTATTGTACATGACTTATTTTGCTGATATTTTCACTTTGATGGTACTGCATCAAACACTGACTGACTGACTCACTGACTCACTCACTCACTCACTACACTCACTCACTGAGCATTTGTGTGCATGCTGGTGTACATTCTTTATTATTCCTAGTTTCAATGCAATTATGAATAACAAACAAAAAAATAATGCACACTTTATTTTTTTTATTAATGGCAAGAAACTATTTATAACAGAAGAGCTTGTTATGGTCATTAATTGGGACTCTCTATCATAACTATTTTTATTATCACCATTATTGTTACAAATAATACTCCTATAACTGCAAATCTAAATGGAACCATGAAATAATAAGGAAAAGCAGAGGTCAGGAGAAAGAAAATCAATCAAATATACCATAAAAAGGAACTACTAGCAACAGACACACTAACAAACCCAGTAAATGAAATAAATAAAATAAAATAAATAACAACAACAACAACAACAATAATGATAATAACAATAATAATAAAGATAAATAAATACATTAAAAAATCCAAGCAAATAAATGAACAAATAAATAAATAACAAAACAAGAGGTCAAAAAATCAAATACAGTGGGTCTTTGTAAATGAGGCAGCAGTCCCACAGGCAAGCCAGTGTGAGCAGAGGCTGTGTCATGACAAGAAGAGTCCTGCACACACTGGTCATCTTTGTACAGTTGAGGTCATTAGCCGAGTGTACTCTTGCACTCACTTTCCTGATTGTGTGTTTTCCTCCCCTAGTCTCAAGTCTAAGGACCAATCTATTCCCAGACTTTGTGAGGAGACTGCAAGGCAGATCAGAAAACTCCAGACTGAAGGAAATGTCAAGGCACAGGAAGCTTGACTTCTGACTATCACCGCACCCCTAACAACTATTGCTTTTCATTCATTTATCTTTTTTACTCTGGTCTTTCTTCCAGAGACCAACAGGGTTAAGAGTGTGAATGATGTGTGCATGAGTGTGTGGCAGAGCTTTGTTTAAGCCATCCTGTGTCAGATTTTTGGCACAGCTGGTTATACCAGATGGGCAAATCTTTTATCTTTACTCTATCCCTTCACACCACAAAGCTGTTCCTAAAAAGGAAAGACAAAAGAGATGGAACAGCCAGCTGCGACCTCACTGAACATTTTCACAACCTGCCTTTTTAAAATTCTGTTCTTTCACACAACTCTACTTGCACCTAATACATGCACACCCTTCACTCAAAATTCAAAATTATCATGGCAACTCCTGCACCAGCCTCGGAGTCCCCAGGACAAATGTCCCCAGAATCAGACTGCTCTTCTGGTGAGTGTCTTGACACCCACCCTCAACTTTTTCTTCAATAACTTCTGCAACATTTGCTTGGCCTTACATCTTCTTTTCAATCTGTAGAACACAACCTCTCTACTAAACTTCATCTTTTCCTCCCCAAAACACAGGTGTCTGAGGCAACTGACAGTACCCCCTTCTTTGTTTTCCCCCCTACTTTTATACTATCATTTTTCTGCTCCAAAGCTAGATGTTGCAACTATGTGTACAACAACTTACACTTGCTCTTGTACCCACACTCTTGGAATCTTCTGGATTTTTTGCCGTCTGGCTATGACTACAGTCACTCTAAACCAAGATTTATCTGTGCTGTATACCTCTCACCTACAAGTAACTCCTCTTCCTATAAAAATTCTTTGACTACTTAACTTCTAAAGTGAGCACGTTCTGAATCTCTTCCCTTTTGTAGAGATCTCCATTCTTGGAGACTTCAATGTTCATTACTAATTTTGCCTTTCCTCTCCCTTCACTGACCATCCTGGTGAACTAGCCTTTAACTCTGCTATCCTCCACATGACCTAGAGCAACTGAGTACAACACTCTACTTGTATTCTTGATTGTCTTGGAGATATGCCCAACATTCTTGACCTTTTTCTCACCTCTAACCCTTCTCCTTATGCTATCATCCTATCATCTCCATTGGGCTCCTCCAATCACAACCTCGTATCTGCATCTTGTCCTATGCTTCCAATCCGTCCCCAGGATTCCCCAAAGTGGAGGTGCCTTTGTCATTTTGCCCCTACTGGAGCCAAGTAGGTATTATGCTGATTTGCCTTGGAATGACTACTGTTTCCTGTGTCATAGGGTACTCCATCTCTGTGTTGCTGGAAGCGCATAACAAAGGTGATAGTATGTGCTATGGCAGACATACAATCCTCACTCTTTCTTTTGTCCTAAACCATTGGTTCCCAACCTTCATTACATTACTTGTTTACTGACTTTTCCAAGTTTGCATTTATCCATATCATCAAGTGAAGGTACAGTACTAAATATCTGCTATAAAGAAACAGAGGTAAACCCTATAAAGCAATCACTCCAATTGCATAGCTGGCAATGATAATAAAAATTTATCACAATAAATAATAAATCAATGATAAGTATAATGTTATCAGTGATAACTTGATAACTCAGTAACCATTAGTGATAAATTTATCGCCAATAATTTGATAACACAAATAACAAGTAATCTATAAATTCAAAATTCTGATAGTAGTGATAACAATATTGATATTTTAAAGTAAAAAAAAGAAAAATCCAAGCCTTTACTTTTATCTTGATCTTAGAAAACTTAGAAACATCATATTCAAAGGCCAAATTTAAATTCAATGTTTATCCTGTCTCTTCACTAATGAAAAGTACTGTTTTAATTGAAATAACTACATTTGATTTTTTAGCGAAAGTTAACAACTTCAACGTGCTCATGTTCCTAAAACTACTTTACGAAGGGGGGGATGACATTAGTAGCACTGTGTCGTGGAGTAGCCAGAAGATGGGCATTGGCAGCACTGAAATCAGGAAGGAGTGAGCTGGTACTCAGAGATGAGAGGACAGGAAGGTGGGAAACACTTTTAAGATTGGCCGAAAGAGCAACAGCAGCAATTACTTCAGGCTACCCATTAAGATCCAGAGAGGCTTGTTCCTCTCTCTCCTCTACCTCTCCAACTACCTTTCATGCTACCCATTAAGATCCTTCGCAGTGACCAACTCCTGCTTTCCATAACCTTGCTGCCCTCAGAAGGCTTATGGACCTGATGGAGTCCCTACGTATTTATTTCTCTGAAACTGTGCCTTCATGCTTGCATCTTGCCTAATTCATCTCCACTTGTTCTGTTTAGTAATATAGTGTGGTGAAAGCCTTCCCCTGTCACCTCTCCCCCAGTACTCACCCACTGAGAGCAAGTATCCACCTCACTGGCCGCCTCCCTCTAGCATTCCTTCATTTCATTCATACAAACTTGCCCAGAGTAGTAAAAGATCAAGACAACTTCCTCCAAAGAATCACATTCCAAAATCTTGGTCTTTGTGGAACTCCTCATAAAAAGCAGTTTATTAGTCCACATACCAATAATTTATTTCACATGAAATTCACTGGAATTTGTGGCACCAACTATTTGGAAGAAACCATAAACATTTACAAACTCATTCACTTTTACTGTTACCATTTGTCCACACCACCTTACTGTATTTCCAGATTATTACAGCAGAACAGATGATGTCCGGAACTATTCTCTCAAAACCACCATCCTACTCCACACATCACTACTCTGTGCAGGAAAAGAGATGAGTGTGGAGGAACATGTACAATGTATGGCACTGCTAATACTAGCACTGCTAGATTTAGAATACAAGATGACTGATATCAAAATGTTACAAGACTTATCCATGTATTAAGTTTGGACATCACTCCTTCAAAACAGTCACCTTGAGCCACCAAGCATAAAGTGGTCCCAGTCCCGCTGTCACTGCTCACATGTGTTCAGTAAGTCTTGTTCTCAAAGCATGTTAAGCACCTTCTGTGACTCAGGCTCCAACCTCTTCCATGGAACACAGGATAACAACATATGGAAATCAGAAAGTCTTGCCAGAAGTCATAAGGCTTACCCGTAGCAGTTCCTGCACAAAATATACCTACCTATTTCCATCTACCATCCCCATCCATAAATCTTTTTAAAACTCCTAAAGAACCAACACCAACAACCACAAATTGATTACTGAGTCCATTCCATTTCACCTACCACTCCATCTGAAAACCAATTCCTTCCTATCTCCCTTTTAAGTCTGACTTTTCAAACTTAGATCCATCCTTTCTCATTTCATGGTGTCAAGATGGCATCCTTTTTCACCCACAACTTCCTTTATCTTTAGGAAGAAGTTACAAATGAAGTGTGGATCCAGGTCTTGTCCCCAGTGGAGACCCTCAACGTGAAGGTTGGGTCATCTGGCACACCTTCTGTTTGGAGAGATCAGAAGCCTGGGCACACATTTTTCAGCCTATGTGGTCATATTCAAATCAAACTTGGGGATTGTCTCAGCTGTTCTGTATGATGCACCAACCCTGACACCAACTCTGCCTTCGCTGATCTCCAACAATTCCCTTGCACGTCACTCCAACCTTACCGTTTTCCATGTTTTCAAGTGGCTGAGCTCACGGAATATCATCCTGACCTCTTGTCATCTTCCAGAAATATTCTGTTGCTCCTGAAAGATTCCCTCCCATAGCACCAAGCACCTCACATGACTCCATGCTTCCTTGCCACACATGTGCTAAATCATGTCAAAGGTCTCTGCTGAATTTGACACACAATTTGGTGTTAACTCTGCTCTTGTTTGCAGTTCATGATGAAATATGAAGTTCAGCATGAGGCCACAAAACTCATGTGATATGGCTCACAAAGTTCACAGAAAAGACACCAATTGGCAGACTGCTTGATAACTGTCACGGTCCAGTCCCATCAGACATGCATCCTTGTACAGCCACCTGTTGAAGGTGTACATATGGAACTAGTCTTGGAGCTTTGATACCACCTCACACTTCATTTTACCCTTCAATCCCAACATGTCAGTGGTAGCTGAGGTAATCTCATTCTTGTGTATAGATTCCTTTAGTTACAAAGGAATATGTATTATGTTGCTGGGACACTCACTTTGTGCCTCTCTCAAAATGGATGATGTACTAATAAGAGCTTCAAGATAAGCAACATTGTTTCTAAAGCTTTTTTCTGGCACACACAGTCATCTATCAAGAATCTGGCAAAGCCTGGGATGAATACTAGCAGCGTGTTATGACCACAGGTCTCTGTGCTCTTACACTGTAAATATGCACTGTGATGCCCCATGGTAAACCTCTGGGGTGATAACACTCATGAGGTCCACAGCTGGCTGCTGCATTACCACACAACACAGTGCAATTTCACTTGTGGAAGACATGTAGGTCATTATGTACACTTCCTTCTCAGTGATAAAATGAATCCAAGGAAATGTATACAGTGGAACCTCAGTTACTGAATGTCTCCCTCTCCGAACAACTCTGTTTTTGAACAAAAAGAAATTTTAACTCCTAATTGCTTTGATTACTGTACCATAATTTGGTTTTCAAACAAAGTTACTCGATTTCAAAATACTACACAACACGTAACAAAAGCTGCCTTATTTATTACTAATTTATAGTTTCTATAAATATTTCCTTTGGAGGAGAGACACAGAGGGTAAGACAGTAATTCAATCTTTGAAATAAGTTAAATATGATCCTACTGAAGAACCTCAATGTAAACAAACAAGGTTCGGGGCTCAGAGAGTAATCCCAAGCCTCCTGTGGCTCTCCCCGATGAGCCACAAAGCCATCACTACTACACAACTGCATTTTTCCAGTAGCTTTTCCCAGCAGCAAGATGTCCGTCTAAGTGTTATGATCACCTTCATTTTTGGCAGCGAGTGGGTTGCTCCTCTCTGTCTACCTAGTAAGGCTTCCCTCACTTCATGGGTGACAAAGAGAAAGCCAGCATGGTCTAAACAATATCTTTTGATGAGTTCTGTACTCACTAAGTTCATTCAATACAGCTTTTCTGAATAAAAAAATTCTAAGCTGGAGATGCTGTGGAGCAGCCATCTTAGCAAGCGGGAGTATTTGGTCATTACCCACTAAGACATGGTGTGATGCGAGTCTGAGAATGGATTAATCTATTTTAAGAATGACTCCTGTGGGGAAAATAGTATCGGTTTTCAAACATTTTGGATTTGGAACGACATTTACGAACAAATTAAGTTAAAAAACTGAAGTTCCCCCTGCATAAGGATTCACTGTTGAATGAAAGATAAAGCAAAAGAGATAAAGATGAAGTTGAAACTGTCCTCCTCATATTCAAAGTAATGAGGAGTTATCCAGATCACTTCCCTTGCAGAGTCAAAATCCAGTTCAAACTGGCAGGAACTGTATCAGGAATGAAGAGGCTTTGCTGACAAATAAAAGTAAAACAATGCAGATGTAACACAACATATTGCTCAACCTGTCAACTACGACACATGTGGAAACTAGGAGATATAAAAGATAGGAAACACACTGATAAATAAAAGCAAAAACAATTGACATGTAGGATATCTGAAACCAATCTGTATAAAAAAAAAAAAAAAAAAAAAAAAAAAAAAAAAACTTCATAAAAGCCAACACAAACCACATGCAAAAATGAAGCTTTGAAACTTTCCTTCTTGGCAGTGAAGTGACATTACCTCTCTCAGCATTGCAAGGGGCCTGGGCTGCTCCCTTCCCCTTGGCCCCCTTAGAGGTTTTGTCTGGGGGTGTGTTCACATCAGGGCGGGAGGGGGTTGGGGACACCTGCAAAATGTGGCCACTTGAGAGATGGGACAGCCACCCTTTGAGGAGTCACCCAGCCAACCAGCCAGCCAGCTTTCTAATCAGTGGACTAGTCAGCCAGATAGCCAGCCAGTCAGCTAGTCCCGGGCAAGAAAACCAACCAGCCAGCCGGTCAGTTAGTTAACCAGGCATCCAACCAGTCAGTTAGTTAGCCAGCCAGCCAACCTAGAAAACCAGCCAGAAAGCCAGCCAGCCCAAGGAAAACACTACACACAGAGGAGGGGAGAGGCACTACAAAGACTAAATTTGGTATTATTAAGAGAAGTGGACATTGTTGAACACATGAACTACAATCATCCTGTAGGAAAAAGTGATTGTGTGATGGTAAAGGTTTTCTCATATCAAAGAAAAAGAAGAGGGAAAAGTAGATGGGAAAATTATAAGGATAGAAATATTTAGGTATGGTAAAACTAACTTTCAAATAAATGATGAACATGATACTTTGGTAAGATGGACTGGAGTGCCTTTATTACAGCAAAAGATGGCTGCAGAAGTAGGAAGCATTAGTCACTAGGTATATATAAGAAAGAGTGAAAAGATGTGTACCAAAAGGAAACACAAATGATAAGATATAACAAAGACTGGTATAACAGGAAGATGTGAAGTTAAAGTTGAAGGATGTACATTTGACAAAGTACCACACTGAAGATTGATATGTGAAAGATATAAACACAATAAGAGAAGAAAATAAAAACACAAGAGACTGCTATAAAAGACATATGTGAAGTAGTGAGGAGAGGAGAGGAGAAGGCATGGAATAGATGGAGGTGAAAAATGCAAAAGATGTGGCAAAACTACACCACTACAAGAAATGACTGTGTAAGGGTTATTACAGAAGAAAAGGACAAGTTATGAGAAGAATGTTATGGACAAATGTAAAGAGGAACCAAAACTATTCTTCAGGTGTGTGAGGAGCACAATGAAAACAAAGAAGGTAGAATGGTCAAATGTGTGAGGATCTGGCTGACATGGCAGAGATGATGAATAAGAGTTTTCATTTAGTTAAGTTCACAATGAGAGGATATTTGCATGGGGCAAAGTGAGATGAGTGAAAAAATGGGGTCCAGGGAAAATCCAGGTGACTGAGGAAGACATGTGGAAACAGTGTGAGGGACTAGATGTTAGAAAGGCCCCTGGACCCAAAAAAGTGTTGGGACTGGATACTGAAAGAATGCAATCAGCAGGTGACATGGGTGGTGCACAGGTATTACTGAGAGTTCCTTAAATGAAAAGTAGAGTCCTGCTTAAATGGAAGGAGAGTAAAAAATAATTCCAATTTATAAAGGAAGTGGCACATGAGAAGAGGCGATGAACTACACATAAGTGTCTCTAACAAGTGTGGTATGTAAAATGTCTGAGAAGATTCAAAGAAGGATAAATTAATGCACTACCTAGAAAATGAAGTGATGATAAAACAATTTGGATTTAGAAGACAGAGGACTTGTGAATTATAAACCTGATGAAGTTTTTATTCAAGAGTGGTGGATACAAATACAAGAGAGGAATGGGTGGGCAGACTGTGTATATTTAGACCTGAAGAAAGCCTTTGATAAAGTGCCACACAGGAGACTGCCATGGAAGATGGAGCATGATGATGGTCCTGAGGGATGGCCTGCTGGGACTGGATGGAGAATTTCTTGACTGAGCTGAGAGAGATGAGAACCGTGGTAAAAAGATTGGGAGTCATCACAGAGGAAAACTGGAAAGTGGAGTACCCAAAAGCTCAGTGCTGGCACCAGTCATATATGAATGATATGATACAGAGTGTGAATAGCTTACATGGAGCCTTCTGTGCAGACAGTGATGCCAAGTTCCTGAAAGAGTTGAGAGTGAGGAAGATTGTGGAGTGTTGCAAGAGGATCTGAACAAGATATTGGAGTGGAGTCATAGATGGGTAAATGGAGTTTAATCCAGAGAAATGTAAAGTAATGGAATTTGGAAAGAGTAGAGAGAAGAGTAAAGAGGTATAACAATGTGTTGAATAGGTGAGAGGGTTGAGTAAAGCAGAGGAGGGAAAACGATCTGGGTGTTACGGTCAGTGGAAATCTGACTCCCAGAGAAACACATTAGCAGAACTACAGGAGAAACCTATAATTTGTTAAGCCTATAATTTGTTGAGAGGAATAAGGCCATCTTTTGAGTATAACAATGAAAAGATGATCAGGAAGATGATTACATCACTGATTTGAACTAGACTGAAATATGCAGCTGTAGTGTGCTCATTCTACATGAAAAAGAAGGATGCCAATGAAGTTGAAGAAAGCTGAGAGATGGTACCAAGAGTCGTTTGTCATGCGAAGAGAGACTGGCAGAGTTGCACCCACCAATACTGGAAAAAAAGGAGAGAAAGGGGAGACTTGACTGCTATATACAAAGCACAGGAGGAAGTGGAGGAGGTGGACCAGAGTGACTTGATGGTTTAGGATACGTGAGATATTAGAGGACATGGAAAGAGGCTGAAGAAGAGTACTTGTAAAAGAGACATAAAAAAAATATAGTTTCCCACAAAGAAGTACAGATGTATAGAACAGTCTGGATAAGGAAATAGTAAATGCAAGAAGTATACATGGATTCAAGGCTAAACTGTATATTAAAAGATATGGAGATGGGATAGCACCAGCATACCTCTTGTCCCATAAAATTGGATATTGAAGGAATGTAGAGAACAACTGGCTTATAAAATTCACAGTCTAGTGGTGACACCACTATCACAGGGAAAAGTACCAAAAGATTGGAAGAGAGCAAATATTACACCAATATTCAAAAAGGAGGAAATAAAGAAGACCCAATAAATTATAGACCAGTGTCCTTGACTAGTGTTGTAGGAAAACTGTGAAAGAGAAAAATAAAGGAGAGATAGATGGAACACTTGGAAAGGGAATAAAGTTTTGGTAAATTGTCAATTTGGATTTAGGAGGGGAAGATCATGCTCCATGAACTTACTGTCCTTTTATTCAAGAGTAGTCGACATTGTGCAGGAGAGAGACAGATGGGTGGATGGTGTCTACTCAGACTTGAAGAAAGCGTTTGACAAAAGTACCACACCAAAGATTGCTATGGAAGATAAAAAAATGTGGAAAAATTGGAGGAAGACTGCTGGAGTGGATGGAGGACTATCTGGATGATAGGAGAGATGAGAACTGTAATACAAGGCCAGAATTCATCTTGGCTGAAAGTAACTAGTGGTGTCCCACAGGGAATCAGTGTTGGGACTGATAATGTTTGTAATGTATGTGAATGACATAAATGAAGAAATAGACAGTTATATGGACTTATTTGCAGATGATGCTAAGCTGATGAGAAGGATAGAAAATGTAAATGACTAATAATAATAATAATAATAATAATAATAATAATAATAATAATAATAATAATAATAATAATAATAATAATAATAATAATAAACAGTTTATTATTTAGGGCAGTTAACAAACTGGAAATGTATATACATGGGGGTGGAGAAATACTTAACATTAATCCTAAAGGTAAGTCTAATCTAGAAAAGGACCACTGATTGATGGCTCGCACCATTGTGGGAATCGCACTGTTTCTGTACCGGTACCAGTACTGGTACTGCAAGATGATTTAAATAAGATAAACAGATGGAGTAAATCTTGGCAAATGGAATTCAATTTAAGTAAATGTAAAGTAATGGAGTTTGGTAAGAGTAAGAAAAGAATACAATATCATTATGAGATGGATGGTGTGAAGTTACAGAAATCAAAAGAGGAAATGGATTTGGGAGTAAATAGCAGTTACTGAAAATTTGACTCCAATACAGACACATTGATAAAGAATTACTGGAAAGATGATAGATTTGTTAAAAAGAATGAGAATGGCATTCTCACATTTGGATAAAGAAATTATAAAAAAGTTGTTGATTTCTATGATAAGACCAAGACTGGAAATATGGTCTCCTCATACAAGGAGGAATATTATAAAATTAGGAAAGAGTACAAAGAGTAGTCACTAAGATGGTTCCAGAGTTGAGCAAGTCAACCTAGGAAGAGAAATTAAGAATGTTGGAAATTCCTACCCTGGCAGAAAATAAGAGAGAGAGAGAGAGAGAGAGAGAGAGAGAGAGAGAGAGAGAGAGAGAGAGAGAGAGAGAGAGAGAGAGAGAGAGAGAGAGAGAGAGAGAGAGAGAGAGAGAGAGAGAGAGAGAGAGAGAGAGAGAGAGAGAGAGAGAGAGAGAGAGGAAATTTAATAAACATCTATAGAATGGTAAATGGGCCTATGGAAAATGTATTTTATAACTTTAGACACACAGAGTACAAAAGGGGACACAATAAGAGAAGTTGAAGAAAGTTAACTGTAGAAGAGACATTAAGAAGTATAGTTTTCCTCACAGAAGTGTGAACAAATGGAATGAACTCAGCGAAGACGTTTATCAATGCCGTAAAATCTGTCCACGCTTTTAAAGACCAAACTAGATAGGTGTAGTAAAGAAGACGAGATACTATGAGATCACTCCTCCTTACCACATCAGTCATGAACAAAATAATACTCAGCAAAATAATCAAACAAATAAAAGAAAGGTTTATAATATTTTAAGTTTTCATTGATCCACATCACACTAACAACTTCTGGAAAATCTTTATCCCCTTAATAAGGATCCAGTTATCTACAAGTGCCACCTCAGGGCTCCTCCCTAGATGGCCTGTAGACTGTACACGGGGACTTTTACAATACCTGAAATGCATTCCTTCCCAACAGTGGTGAGAGGCAGGGGAGTGATATGCTGTGACCCTTCACAAAGGAGCACCTCAGGCTGCTGCCTCACACCAGCATGGTCTGTGGCTGGGGAAAGTGTCCTCTCCAGGCTCCTCCTCAGATGCAGAGGATTCTGGAAAGACAAAGACAACTAACTTATATAGAGAAGACTACATTAAGGTGCCAATCTCAATAGAATATGATTATGAAGGAAAAAAATAATCAAAATTTGATAAGTGTCATGAGACCATCTTCATGAAAGAACTGAAGTTACAGGCAGGGGGAAATACAGGACCAGGCAGGGAGTTCTTAAGTTTAACAGTTAAAGGAATGTAAGACTGAGAATACTGGGAGGTGGACAGAATAGTAGCAAGCCTTGTGCCACGAGACCACAACAGGAGGAGAGGCAGACAGTTAAGATGATCAGAAGACCAGCTGCCATGCAAGAAACTACAGAAGATAGCAAGAGATGCAACACTGCAGGAGAGAGAGAGAGAGAGAGAGAGAGAGAGAGAGAGAGAGAGAGAGAGAGAGAGAGAGAGAGAGAGAGAGAGAGAGAGAGAGAGAGAGAGAGAGAGAGAGAGAGAGAGAGAGAGAGAGAGAGAGAGAGAGAGAGAGAGAGAGAGAGAGAGAGAGAGAGAGAGAGAGAGAGAGAGAGGGGGGGGGGGGCAGGCAGTCTGTAGACAGTCAGTCAGAGGAGTTGATGAGATGAAATGCTTTTGATTCCACCCTAACCAGCTGAGCAACACGAGTGGAGTACCCCCATACATGTGAGGCATACACCATACATTTATTTATTTATTTATTTTTTTGTTGCCAAGGGCAAACAAAAAATCCAATAAAAAAAAAAAGCCCACTGAAATGCCAGTCCCATAAAAGGGTCAAAGCAGTAGTCAGAAATTTATGGATAAGTGTCTTGAAACCTCCCTCTTGAAGGAATTCAAGTCATAGGAAGGTGGAAATACAGAAGCAGGCAAGGAGTTCCAGAATTTACCAGAGAAAGGAATGAATGATTGAGAATACTGGATTTAACTCTTGCATTAGAGAGGTGGACAGAATAGAAGTGAGAGAAAGAAGA
The DNA here is from genome assembly GCF_035594125.1 of Scylla paramamosain. Classification (NCBI taxonomy): domain Eukaryota; kingdom Metazoa; phylum Arthropoda; class Malacostraca; order Decapoda; family Portunidae; genus Scylla; species Scylla paramamosain. The sequence continues at coordinate 15,507 of NC_087155.1, forward strand.
AAGTCTTGTGCAGCGAGGCCGACATGGATGGATAAGGCCCCTGTACAGAGTTAGCAGCTGTGGGGGTGAGGAAAACTGGCGGAGACAACTCGAAGTGCTTAACTGTTTTAGCTAGAGATGAGATGTGAAATTTCCATTTTAGGTTACTAGTAAAGGACAGACCCGAGGATGTTCAGTGTAATAGAGGGGACAGTTGAAGGTCACTGAAGAGGGAAGGGATGGTTGTCTGGAAGCTTGTGTTTATTTGTTAGATGTAAAACTTGGATTCTTGAGGCACTAAACAACACTTAATTTTGCTCTCTCCCAATCACAGGTTTTAGAAAGGTCAGAAATCAGGCATTCTGTGGCTTCTCTGAGTGAATTGTTACATTCCTGAATGCTTGGACATCTACAAAAAAAATGTGGAAAGATGCAGAGTGATATCACCAGCATAGGAGTGAACGTGACAATGATTTTTGGTTAGAAAATTATTGATGAATACCAGAAAGAGTGGGTGACAGGACAGATCCCTGGGAGGAGGAGAATGGTGACCAGTTAGAAGATTATTGATGAATACCAGAAACAGTGGGTGACAGGACAGATCCCTGAGAGAAGAAGAATGGTGACCAGTTATATCATTGATGAACAGCAGAGAGAGTGGGTGACAGGACAGGTTCTTGAGGAACATGACTTAGGAGAAGAATGGTGACTGTCTGTCACTGGAGCAATAGAACAGTTAGAAAAGAAACTTGAGGTTAAGTTACAGAGAAGGATAGGAGTGCAAAGAAGAGTTGGATGAAGGTGTTTACAGGGCACAGCACAGACCTAGGTAATTGCAGTACACATTACATACCTGGGGACTTTTACAATACCTGAAATGCATTCCTTACTGACAGTGGTGAGAGGCAGGGGAGTGATATGGTGCGACCCTTTACAAAGGAGAACATCAAGGGGAGTGATATGGTGTGACCCTTCACAAAGGAGCACCTCCAGAGCAATTCTGTGGGACACGCCCATCAAACATTCCTTGGCATGCCAACCATTTCCTTAATTCATCTCTCATCCACTGCTAAACACTCAGCCAGACTTTTCTGTTCACCATTTTAATCTCGATATCTCCTCCACGTGAACCTGTGGATCACTATAGTGGAAGGTTTTTTAGCACACAACCCTCAAATCCATGCATACGTAACTATCCCACCACAAGTTTGTTCATTGTAACATGACTCGCTCTCTCTGCTGCACATAAAGGAATTAAATATATGCACCATTCAATCCCCTATTCATTTACTCACAAACAATATATCAGTATGGCACAATAACGTCAATTTGGGCTTGTTCCCTGACTTACCCAGAGTACGTTGTGTTGAGGACCGGATACATGTCCATTATAGCATAACTCGCTATGTTTACTGCACTTTCAGTAGCAAGGTATATGAAACATTAAATTTTCCATCTATTTACACACTAACAATATCTCAATACGCCATAACGCCAAAATGAGCTTCTTTCCCGGTCAGTCATGGCCATCACTATTTAAGGACCAAATATACGTGTAATACTTCATATTTGCTTACTTTTCTCTGCACACAATATTTTTTACTGCATATACAACATTGCGATACATACATTGCTAGTAACTGTACACACTAAGCATGCACACCTCCATATTCCCGTTGTAAGCCGCCACGCCACACTAAAGAAGTTTTCAGCAAGTCCTGGCGTCGTCTGCTGCCGGGCCGGGGATGCACAGAAGACGCACCTCAACAAGAACAGAACAGAACAGATAGGAAGTTGGTGAAGAGTAAAGAGTTTGGATAGAAGAAGACAAAAAGAAGGGAAAATGAAAGACAGTAAGAGAATGAATGTTTGTGGGCAGAGCAGATTGTTATTTTTCTTTTGTTGACTAATATTGGGAAGGCGCCAGCTCGTATTCTGTGTTAATTTAAGCATTTTTACCCTGCCTAAGAGGTTGTCTTTGATTATTTATTTATTGTTCCGTATAACAAGTAGAACCCAACTAAACAGTGTCCACGCCACACTTTGTACTGGCCGCCTGACACCCACGGAACAAGCCCTCCGCCTAATGATAAGGCATAATTTTGCAATGTCCTTGATAGTTTACACCCATTCTATATTCACAAATTATTCTTGAACATTTCTGCTAATGGTCCCACGTACTCCTGGATTATAACACTGTCTAATGATAATTTTTGGATCTAAATATTAACAAAGAATTTCTTTCAAAATAAAGAATATTATCAGTACTGGCATATTTTCTCTCAATCTACAATGTTTAGTGATTGTGATTTTCCTGTGGCTGGCCCAGGAGAACCCGGGAATATGGTTATTTTTCCAGTGCCTTGTAAAGTAAGGGATATTACTCTGTACCATTTCAAAATATCAACAATTAATTTAACAATTTGTAGCTTATAATTTCATTTAATTTTCTTGTTCTAAAATTTTATTGATTCCAAAAGTATATACAAAATTTTGTTTACATAACCAAGAAGTAAATTTTTATATTTATGACCGTTCCTTTAGGCTATAAAAAAATATTTCATGGCATTATTATTATTTGGATGGTATTGTCTTCTCTTTTATTCTTTTTTTTTTTTTTCCTATTGGTATTTTGTGCCATGACATCCACACAAGCAAATCTCTGCCTATAACGTGTGCTGCTCATCGCTTGCATCTTGAAACACGATTCCTTCGTATATATTGGCTAATTACTCGTTTTATTCCTTATTTTTTTAGATAATTCTAGATAAAAGAACTGCATCCCTGAGGGAGGGCTGTACACAAGGCTATCCCGCATGCTGCCTCAGCCAGCCGCACACCAGGTAGAGAGAGAGAGAGAGAGAGAGAGAGAGAGAGAGAGAGAGAGAGAGAGAGAGAGAGAGAGAGAGAGAGAGAGAGAGAGAATTATTATGGTTTTCAATTATTATCATATTATTATTATTATTATTATTATTATTATTATTATTATTATTAGAGAGAGAGAGAGAGAGAGAGAGAGAGAGAGAGAGAGAGAGAGAGAGAGAGAGAGAGAGAGAGAGAGAGAGAGAGAGAGAGAGAAATATTATCTACAGTTCTTCTTCTTCTTCTTCTTCTTCTTCTTCTTCTTCTTCTTACTACTATTACTACTACTACTACTACTACTACTACTACTACTACTACTACTACTACTACTATCACAATCACAATTATTATTATTATTATCCTTGCAGGTGCCTCCTTACTACCTATATACTGACTGACCACCGTCTTGACTACCACCACAGTAACCACTATTACTACTACAACTACCACCACCACCAACATTGTTCGCCACCACAGTTCGTCTGCCACAACCACAAGTGCATCCTACCACAATTTAAATGTGATGATTATGACCACTGTGGTGATGGCAGTGATGAGATGGATTGTGGTAGTAGTGGTGGTGGTGGTGGTGGTGGCTGGGAAGTAATGTTGGTAGGTGGAAAACATGACTATAGTGGAAATGTTATGGTATGTACAATTGTAGTAGTTATAATTGTGGTAGTTACAATTGTGGTAGTTACAATTGTGGTAGTTACAATTTTGTGGTTACAATTGTGGTAGTTACAATTGTGGTAATTACAATTGTGGTAGTTACAATTTTGGTGGTTACAATTGTGGTAGTTACAATTGTGGTAGTTACAATTGTGGTAGTTACAATTTTGGTGGTTACAATTGGTGGTAGTTACAATTGTGGTAGTTACAATTGTGGTAGTTACAATTATTGTGGTAGCTACAATTGTGGTAGTTACAATTGCTGAAGTTTAAAATATTTTAATTAAGAATTGTGGTTACTACTACTACTACTACTACTACTGTTACTAACCTAACCCTTTACTCTTATTCAGATTCGCATCATCAACAACAACAACAACAACAACAACAACAACAACAACAACAACAATGATGGCAGTAGTAGCAGTAGTAGTGAATGGTCATACATATGTGATGACTATTTTGACTATCAGGCGGCCGATGTTGTGTGTCGGACTATCGTCTTAAAGGAGCCGTAAAATTTACTAGGAATAACTATTTCGGTGATAGTAATAGTGGTAAGCAATAGTAGTAGTAGTAGTAGTAGTAGTAATAGTAGTAGTAGTAGTAGTAGTTAAATTTTCTACTGGTTAACTCTTGCATCAGGGAGGTGGACAGAATAGTGGTGTATGACTGAGAATACTGGTTAACTCTTGCATCAGGGAGGTGGACAGTATAGTAGTGAAAGACTGAGAATACCATTAGGTTAACTCTTAGCATTAGGGAGGTGGACAGAATAGTGGTGAATGACTGAGAATACTGGTTAACTCTTGCATCAGGGAGATGGACAGAGTAGTGGTGAATGACTGAGAATACTGGTTAACTCTTGCATCAGGGAGGTGGACAGTATAGTAGTGAAAGACTGAGAATACCGGTTAACTCTTGCATTAGGGAGGTGGACAGAATAGTGGTGAAGAGACTGAGAGTACTGGTTAACTCTTGCATTAGGGAGGTGGACAGAATAGTGGTGAGAAAAACTGGCGGAGACGTCTCAGAACACCTAACTTCATAGAAGCTGTTTTAGCTAGAGATGAGATGTAAAGTTTCCAGTTCAGATTATAAGTAAAGGACAGACCGAGGATGTTCAGTGTAGAAGAGGGGGACAGTTGAGTGTCATTGAAGAAGAGGGGATAGTTGTCTGGAAGGTTGTGTCGAGTTGATAGATGGAGGAATTGAGTTTTTGAGGCATTGAACAATACCAAGTTTGCTCTGCCCCAATCAGAAATTTTAGAAAGATCAGAAGTCAAGCGTTCTGTGGCTTCCCTGCGTGAAATGTTTACCTCCTGAAGGGTTGGACGTCTATGAAAAGACGTGGAAAAGTGCAGGGTGGTATCATCAGCGTAGGAGTGGATAGGACAAGAAGTTTGGTTTAGAAGATCATTAATGAATAATAAGAAGAGAGTGGGTGACAGGACAGAACCCTGAGGAACACCACTGTTAATAGATTTAGGAGAAGAACAGTGACCGTCTACCACAGCAGCAATAGAACGGTCAGAAAGGAAACTTGAGATGAAGTTACAGAGAGAAGGATAGAAACCGTAGGAGGTTAGTTTGGAAATCAAAGGTTTGTGCCAGACTCTATCAAAGGCTTTTGATATGTCCAAGGCAACAGCAAAAGTTTCACCAAAATCTCTAAAAGAGGATGACCAAGACTCAGTAAGGAAAGCCAGAAGATCACCAGTAGAGCGGCCTTGACGGAACCCATACTGGCGATCAGATAGAAGGTTGTGAAGTGATAGATGTTTAAGAATCTTCCTGTTGAGGATAGATTCAAAAACTTTAGATAGGCAGGAAATTAAAGCAATAGGACGGTAGTTTGAGGGATTAGAACGGTCACCCTTTTTAGGAACAGGCTGAATGTAGGCAAACTTCCAGCAAGAAGGAAAGGTAGATGTTGACAGACAGAGCTGAAAGAGTTTGACTAGGCAAGGTGCAAGCACCTTGGTTAGTCGTTTCGGAGAAACAATAGTGTTTCGGAGAACAATAGGGAGGGATCCCATCAGGTCCATAAGCCTTCCGAGGGTCTAGGCCAGCGAGGTCATGGAAAACATCATTGCAAAGAATTTTAATAGGTAGCATGAAGTAGTCAGAGGGTGGAGGAGAGAAGGGAACAAGCCCAGAATCGTCCGAGGTAGAGTTTTTAGCAAAGGTTCGAGCGAAGAGTTCAGCTTTAGAAATAGATGTGATAGCAGTGGTGCCATCTGGTTGAAATAAAGGAGGGAAAGAAGAAGAAGCAAAGTTATTGGAGATATTTTTGACTAAATGCCAGAAGTCACGAGGAGAGTTAGATCTTGAAAGGTTTTGACACTTTCTGTTAATGAAGGAGTTTTTGGCTAGTTGAAGAACAGACTTGGCATGGTTCCGGGCAGAAATATAAAGTGCATGAGATTCTGGTGATGGAAGGCTTAAGTACCTTTTGTGGGCCACCTCTCTATCATGTATAGCACGAGAACAAGCTGTGTTAAACCAAGGTTTAGAAGGTTTAGGACGAGAAAAAGAGTGAGGAATGTACGCCTCCATGCCAGACACTATCACCTCTGTTATGCGCTCAGCACACAAAGACGGGTCTCTGACACGGAAGCAGTAGTCATTCCAAGGAAAACCAGCAAAATACCTCCTCAGGTCCCCCCAACTAGCAGAGGCAAAACGCCAGAGGCACCTTCGCTTAGGTGATCCTGAGATGATAGAGATATGAGATTGTGATCGGAGGAGCCCAACGGAGAAAAAAGGGTGACAGCATAAGCAGGATTAGAAGTCAGAAAAAGGTCAAGAATGTTGGGTGTATCTCCAAGACGGTCAGGAATACAAGTAGGGTGTTGCACCAATTACTCTAGGATCGTGGAGGATAGTAAAGTTGTAGGCTAGTTCACCAGGATGGTCAGTGAAGGGAGAGGAAAGCCAAAGCTGGTGGTGAACATTGAAGTCTCCAAGAATGGAGATCTCTGCAAAGGGAAAAATAGTGTGTGGGGAACTATCTGTCACGATAGTTTCGGTCACGCGGAGGCTCAGGTACGATGATATTATTATTATTATTATTATTATTATTATTATTATTATTATTATTATTATTATTATTATTATTAGTAGTAGTAGTAGTAGTAGTAGTAGTAGTAGTAGCAGTAGTAGTAATAGCAGTAGTAGTAGTAGTAGTTGTTGTTGGATTTTTTGTGAGTGTTTTTACTACTACTACTACTACTATTTTACTACTATATATATATATATATATATATATATATATATATATATATATATATATATATATATATATATATATATATATATATATATATATATATATATATATTTTTTTTTTTTCTTTCTTCTTTTCTTCTTCTTCTTCTTCTTTTTCTTCTCCTTCTTCGTCTTCTCATTCTTCTTCTTCTTCTTCTTCTTCTTCTTCTTCTTCTTCTTCTTCTTCTTCTTCTTCTTCTCCTTCGTCTTCTTCTTCTTCTTCTTCTTCTTCTTCCTTCCTTCTTCTTCTTCTTCTTCTTCTTCTTCTTCTTCTTCTTCTTCTTCTTCTTCTTCTTCTTCTTCTTCTCCTTCGTCTTCTCATTCTTCTTCTTCTTCTTCTTCTTCTTCTTCTTCTTCTTCTTCTTCTTCTTCTTCTTCTTCTTCCTTCTTCTTATTCTATTATTATTATTATTATTATTATTATTATTATTATTATTATTATTATTATTATTATTATTATTATTATTATTATTATTATTATTATTTCTATTAATCACTTTTATTAAATCTCTCTCTCTCTCTCTCTCTCTCTCTCTCTCTCTCTCTCTCTCTCTCTCTCTCTCTCTGTCTGTCTGAGGTGGCGTGTAGAAGCATGGGTTATGAAGGGGGCGTGGGGAAGGCTTACCCCGGCGGCCATTTTGGTGTTGGGGACGGTGTTATCCAATTGGACCTGCCCAACTGCAAGGTTAGTAGTAGTAGTAGTAGTTGTTGTAGTAGTAGTAGTAGTAGTAGTAGTAGTAGTAGTAGTAGAGAGAGAGAGAGAGAGAGAGAGAGAGAGAGAGAGAGAGAGAGAGAGAGAGAGAGAGAGAGAGAGAGAGAGAGAGAGAGAGAGAGAGAGAGAGAAGGGTATAAAGGGTGAGGAGGAGGAGGAGGAAGAGGTTATTGTTGTTTGTTTGTTCCTCCTCCTCCTCCTCTTTCTTCTCTTTTCTTCTTCTTTTTCTTCTTCCTCTTCTTTTCTTCTTCCTCCTCCTCTTCCTCCTCTTCTTTTCGTTAGCATTCTCTCTCTCTCTCTCTCTCTCTCTCTCTCTCTCTCTCTCTCTCTCTCTCTCTCTCTCTCTTTCTAGCAATACGTGTAATGTCAATAAGGTCTATGTAAACACGTAAATTTGCAAAAAATTTGACCTTACTCTTTGTAAATTAGGGAGATAAAAGAGAACGGCGGATGTCTTGCATTAGAGAAAACGAAAAAAATTAACATAAACTAAAAAAATTGAATTAATCTCTACTACTATTTCTAAACAGTTTTTAGGATAGTGTAAGCGTCTCTTCCATTGTATCTATTATTTCGTAATGTTTTGTTTTATTAATTATCAGTTTTTAGTGCAAGAAGTTAAAGAAAAGAGGAAAAAGAGAAAACTCATTTATATAGGTAAGATCAATATGAATGCCATTAACACGTATATTTGCAAGACTTTCGACCCCATGATTTCCAGGGAGTGAACGGCGGCCATCTTGGAAATGTAGGTATTAGAAAAAACGTTTTTTTTTTTTTTTTAGCCAACTAAAAAAAAACATTAGTATAATATAACTATTAATAAATTATAGTAGTTTTACGATAGTGTTAACATTTACTGTTATATGAATCGACTCTAATTATTTATTGGCGTTGATATTACATAAATTACACAAGCTCAATCTATTACAAAATATATATATATATATATATATATATATATATATATATATATATATATATATATATATATATATATATATATATATATATATATATATATATATATATATAACGAACACACACACACACACACACACACACACACCCACACATACAAAAAGCACCATTATGTATGTATAATATGGGAAATATTGTATTTTTAGTGCTTCTTCTGGAAATACTGTAGACATGTTGTTAATCCGCCACTGGAACCTTAAACACACACTTGAAAGCACTTGTAATTTTAACCAGTGACCTACAGTGTAGCTCGTATCATTCCGATTCTCTACTTTCTGTGCATTTTTTTTTTTTCTTTTCTTTTGTCATTTTGTGTGTTGCAATATTTACAGGGGAATAAGAATGTGTATGTGTATAATTGAGTTAAAGAAATAAGTGAACAGTTGCAGCATCCAGGACAAGTGAAGCATTGGTCAAGGTGGTTCAGGGAGGAAGGGAATTGTGCTGTCTGAAACTAAAAAAATGGTGTGGGTGGCCCTGGAAGACAAATATAAGGGGGCTGTTACTGCCTTAAAGCAGCCAGTGGAGTCTGATGTCAAGACCACTGGACGCTTTAAGACAGGTAACAGCCCTGTGGGGCTCCCACACTGTGTTTTAGATTGAGGCATATCACAGTTCCCTTCCTGCCTGAACCACCTTGAGCAGTGCTTGACTTGTCCCGGATGCTGCCAACTGTTCAGTTATTTCTTGGACTGAATTACCTGCTTCCTTGAGGCCCATGGTCTGCACAATAGTCTCAAATGAGTACTCTTTCATTTGAGCCATATTAACAAACAGCGAGTTATCAAAAGATGCTGTTGCGCAATAATGCGCCAGAATGCGGAAAAAATCGCCTGGTGTTAGTGGTCTCCAACACGCCTCAGGGCACGCTGAGTACAGCTTATGGATCAGTGGCGTGAAGCTGAGGGATGCACTCATGTCACCACAGGGGCTGAGACTCTTGGCTAAAATGGTTCACTCTCAAGAGGGCCATGCTTGTTACACCATTAGTACCAGACCCTCCAGCCAGGGGGGTCAA
>NC_087155.1:30000-45000 GCF_035594125.1 Scylla paramamosain
AGAGTAACAGCAGCAAAATGAGCGACACAAAATCAGCTTTGATTGAATATGTGGAAATATAAAGCCAGCCACTGTTTACATTTAGGAATGTAATAGTGAATTAATCCATTTTATTACCAGTGAAAGTAGAGAAACGTGGGGCTGGTTCTACTTTACCTCTGTTCTTTAGCACTGAAAATAGAGGGGGAACATGAAGCTGGTTCCACTTTGAGACCGTAGATTGCAGCTTCATAATCTCCTCTATTCTTTAGTTTTGAAAATAGAGAAGTAAAAAACCGGTTTCACTTTCCACTTTGGGCTGCAATCTCTATTCCTTGGCACTGAAAACCGAGAAACACGAGGTGGTTTTACTTTGCGCCTAAGAATACACCACCAAAACTACCTCTCTACTTGGCAGCTTGTTGGAGACGCGGGGTAGCCTTCCTTCGTTCACCCAACCTTGCTGTGCTTAACGAAACGTGTCCAGTGTAACTCAGATTTCTCAAACCAGGTGTCCTCCTCCTCCTGGGCCATTAACTACTCATTAATAAGGTTTCTACATTTTTAAAGGTGAAATAGTGTTGAGAACCAGGCTAAGCTAATCATCTCTGGCCTTTGAAAATAGTCGTGGTGAGAGAGAAATAGAGGTCAAAGGGCGATAGACAGGCGTTATACCAGTGACAGACTGCTGATACTGTCCCTGTTAGTGGCACACACTTACGGTAATGACTTTGTCCCGTCCATCATCAAGGCTGCAAATGAACCTCGGATGAACGGGAAATACTGGGGTGCAGGAGTGAGGGGGTGAGTGAAGGTTGGACCTCACAGGCTGGGTTGTGTTGTGGTGTTGTGGTGTTGTGGTGAAGGAAAAATACCTAAGAAAAAAAAAAAAAACTTGCATAACATTTATTTGGAACACATTTATACTTACACATTTTGGAGAAAGAACATTTAAACTCCCTGACAAAATTAGCATCTTTTTAAAACACTTCTCAGCCGCTGCTTGGAATTCTTCAGGTAAACAAGAAACAACAACGGTAATAATTCAAGGGGTTTCGGCTAAACAGAAGCCAAGGAACGTATAGATGATAGGATAAATGATTGTCTAGAGAGGATTTACACAAAGGCGCCCTCTACTCGGCACCAGCATCCCATGGACGGCACATTGTCTCCTCCGTCACGTCCCGCCAGTGGAGAAGTCAAATAAATAGTACGTTTTCTTCTCCTACAAGGCACAAGTTGGTAAACATTTTTTTTTTCTTTTCTTTTCTTTATTTCTTTTTTTTGGGGGCGGTGTTAGTCCAGCATATGATTGCACCTGATACCTGTTTGTTTGTTTATTTGTTTGTTTGTTTGTTTGTCTGTCTATCTATCTATCTATCTATCTATCTATCTATCTATCTATCTGTGCCTGTCTATTTATCTATATCTGTTTATCCTGCCTTTCTGTCTGTCCTCCAGTCTGTCTGTTTGTCTATCTATCTGTCTGTCTGTGTCTGTTTATCTACCTATGTATGTATGTATGTATGTACGAGTATGTATGTATGTCAGGTCAAACTAGCCAGACATGCACAGTTAGCGAGTTGAATATCAGAAGGTACCATTTCCATTCAGCGGTGCAGCCTACACCTCACAGAGCGCGCGGGAAGGGTGGGGGCGGGGAACACTGGCATCTTTAAGATCAGCCTTTCATCTCACCTTGCAGTGTGGTTTCCTCAGCCAATGATTCTATTGGCGGGAGGGACGGGGGAGCAGTGTGGAGTGCGGAGTAGTATAGTCTTTGGAGCACCACGACCCAAGCCGATTTGCAGGAGTGGATTACTTGGCGGGGGAGACTCAAGCATTGTGAAAGGATTAAGCTGCCAAAATTACACGATTTTCAAGCCGTCCTAAGCCTCAGTATCTCCCCCGCACGAGTGAGCACACCGCACTGGTCCAACTGACGCCGGTGAACCCTTGCAATTTGGACTTAGCGTAAAATGTAATGAATACCACTGACTTGATTCGTTTGCTTCTCTCACGTGTGGAGGGAGTCACCACTGGGGGTTTCAGTTCTGTAGACTTAGGTGTTTGGTATGTTTAGTCAGTTACCTTTGCCAGGCTTTAAAGGACCTTACTGGAGTTTTCAAGGGTGTTTTTTTTATGATTCTAGTGATAGTTTAGTAAGATTGAAAGGATATATATCATTGGTTTTCATGTTTTTTTTTTTTTTTTTTATGATTCAAGGAAATTTTATATAAGTTTTCAGGGGCTTTTCATGATTCTAGTGACAATTTAACAAGAATCCAGAGGGAGTTATTAGTTTTCAAGGACGTTTTCATGATTGTGATAACAGTTCAACTAGGAATTTTCAAAGGTGTTCTCCAGCATTCAATACCACTAATGAGAAAAACACGCTTTAAGAATCCGATTAACCGTCCCCTGGCCTTAAAAAAAAAATAAATAAATAAAATAAATAAATAAATAAATAAATAAAAAATAATGAGACAGCAAAGTACGAATACAGGGTTTTCTGGTACTGAAGTCCAGGTCAGTGGCAGTAATATCCTCTACATCCACACACACACACACACACACACACAACCACCCACCCACACACCCACCCACACAACCACCCACCCACACACCCACACACACACACAACCACCCACCCACACACCCACACACACACCTCGCAGCGACTGTCACCCACCAGCGTCAAATATTCAGCAGTGTAAGTTAAAAAATGAGGACGTAAGGACACGCTGACGCCCTTTCTCCTTATGCCCGTGTTTAGAAGCGCTCTGCTCCCTCACTAGTGTTTTCCAACACGACAGAGACACTTAGCCGTGTTTTCAAGGGTGTTTTACCTGTTAATAATGTAGAAATCATGTTAACGTGTCGCTAGAATAATAAAAAGGTACCTTTGAAAACCCGTGTCATTTGAACTAAAGAATTTTGAAAGTAGTGGAGGTGCGGCGCAGAGATGTTGCAGGTTAGGTCAGATAAGGTTAGACTAAGTAAGGTTATGTCAGATAAGGTTAGGTTAGGTGAGATAAGGTTAAGCTTACATTAAATTGGATTAGTATGACGTAGGATAAGACAGGTTAGGTTAGGTAAGGTTAGGTCAGATAAGGTTAGGTTAGGTTAGGTGAGATAAAGGTTAAGCTTACATTAAGTTGGGTTAGAATGACGTAGGATAAGACAGGTTAGGTTAGGTGAGATAAAGGTTAAGCTTACATTAAGTTGGGTTAGGATGACGTAGGATAAGGCAGGTTAGAACAGGACAAAGATGGATCAGTCTAGACAATCATGACTCACCACAAGACTAATTACCTTGGCTAATCTTTATCTGGTTTATCTTTTTTTCATTTCCTCCTCACTCGCCTACTGTCTGTCCCTGTGTGTGTCTCTCTCTCTGTCTCTCTTTCCCGTCTTTATTACCCTCAGTTACCAGGTCGAGTGCTAAGACACCCTAAAAAACACCTTTAAACACCTTAAAATACCCCAAAAACGTCCTTAAACACCCTTAAATCATGCTAAAATCTTAAAACATCCTTAAAACACTCAAACACCCTAAGGCACCCTAAAACATCCTTAACTCATGCCAAACGACCCTAAAACAACCTTAAAACACACTTAAACACCTTAAAAACATGCCAAACTATCTTAAAACACTAAAAACACCCTTAAAACACCTAAAAACACCTTAAAACACCTAAAAACATGCTTAAACACCCTAAGACACCCAAAAACACCCTTGAACACCTTAAATCGTGCCAAATGACCCTAAAACATCCTAAAAACATCTTAAAACACCCTTAAAACCCTTTATTAACCCGAGGCATGCCCACTGAGAATATCGTAAGCTCACCATTTCCTCCAAATTTTTTTTTTTCTATCATCAGTCACTTTTTTTTTTCATTCACGTTTTCCCTTTTCCTGCGCCACAGTTTTCCTGACACGGCCGTTATCGCGTCCACTGGAAAGAGGGAGGGAGGAGTGGGAGAGGAACAGGTGAGGGAAGAACGGGAGGGAAGGGAGGGAAGGACGGAGTCGAGGGAGGTAGGAGGAACGAGGGAACGAGGAAGGGAAGGAGAGAGGGAGGGAGGAGGGGACAAAGAGAGAACGAGGGAGGTAGGAGGGAAAAAAGGAAGAAGGGAGGAAGGGACAAGGAGAGGACGAGGGAGGTAGGAGGGAAGAAGGAGGGAGGGAGGGAGAAGGGGACGAAGAGGGGGTAGAGGGGACAAGGAATGGACGAGGGAGATAGGAGGGAAGAAGGAGGGAGGGAGGGAGAAGGGGACGAAGAGGGGGTAGAGGGAGAAGCGGATGATAGAGGTAGGAAAATATCCCTTGATGGCTTCGCTGATTCGTAAGCGCGACGTGTCCTCATAAAAAGGCTTCACGCTTCACGCTTCACGCTTCAGGTAGTAAAGCGAGGCTGCATCGAACACCTGAGCGAGACACCGGCCGGCCCCACCTGTGTGTTGCACTGGCGAGGCAATCAAGGCGCCGCAGCATCTCTTGCAACACACACACACACACCCTTGCTGCATTATCCTATCAGCATTACCACCCCTTAAGCCTACACCAGAACAAAAAAGAAAAAAAAAATCCTCAACTTTTCTCCTGTTTCTGTCACTTACCCGTCTATTCCATGCCAGGGACAGGACCTTCCCCGTATTCAGAAACGCTTTGTTCTCTCACCACGACTATTTTCAAAGGCCACAGAGATGACTAGGCAGGTTCTCAAGATTGTTCCTCCCGTTGATAATGGGAAAAACTTTGTTCATCTGTCACTAGCACCGTAAAAACACCCTCAAGAACCTGTGAAGCTTTAAATATAGCACACCCATTTAAAAGTGGTGTAGGTGCGGCGCTCAAGTATTGTGGAATATGGTTCTAAGCGCTACACGTACATGAGGTTGCAGCGAATACGTGAATCAGTACCGAAGGGCAATGAAGACACGAGTGAAACAGTAAACACCCTCGCGAGGCTTACGAGTGGGGTGGGCGTGGGGGGAGGGTGGGGAGGTCAAAGTGTAATTAATACTGAAGCGGGAACCATCATGATTGTTTTTACCCACTCAGTAATCACTGAGAGGTCATTAATAAAATAACACCAGGGGGCTGTTTCACCAACATTAATCCTGTTACCCGCCACCTGTCTTACGCGCGCTGATTAACTGGGAGGAGGGGCGTGGGAACAAGGGAGGGGGCGTGGGAACATGGAATCGGGGCATGGGAGATAGTGGTGACACGGGAGAGGGCGTAGGAACATGAAAGAGAGGGAAGAAACAATGGGAGAGGGGTGTGAGAACATGGGAGGAGGCGTGGGAACGAGAGAGGAGTGGGATCATAGGAGGTACCGCAGGGTGACACAGGAAGATGCACCACGTGGGAGATCGCAAGGAAAGAGAGAGAAACAGGAAGGACACATGAAGGAAGGATACACAGAGAAACAGAGAGAAACGGGAGGAAGAAATCATGAAGGAGGTGAACAGGAAAACAGATAAGCAACCAGGAGAGAGAGAGAGAGAGAGAGAGAGAGAGAGAGAGAGAGAGAGAGAGAGAGAGAGAGAGAGAGAGAGAGGCAGAGTGGATGGGGGAGGGAAGTTTATAGGGTGGATGTGTGGATATGTGGTCTGTGGATTCTGGGAGAGTGATGCGTGAGAGTCTGAGGTGAGATCGATCAGTGGCTGGACTAGACACAAGTCTGCACCTGTGCATGCTTCTCAACAGCCACGGCTGTGCAGCTTTAGCAGCATTCCCTTGAGCTTGAGCTTGTAACTTTGCGTGCTTCGGTATCAGCGTCGCCTCACAGAAATCTCGTTAACAGTCATCTCACACGAAGCTGTAAGAGAAAAGTTTCATTTAACGGTGAAGGTCCAGACAGCAGTACAAGGAACACAGGCTAATGACATAACAACCGTGCACTTACCAGAACAATGCTGTGAAGGTTTAATGATTGTAGTGGTAGTTTATCAAGGGTTGTACGCCATTAGTGAGATAAATACCTATCAAAACCTAACTGGTCATCCCTGTGGCTCCTGAAGAGAGTTACTATGAAATGACGTGGTATAATGTCAAACAGGATACGAGTCTAAGCAGACACGTCTGCGCTGCACCTACATCACATTCAAAAGGCTATAGTTGAATTGATGCGGGTTTTAAGGGTGTTTTTATGATTCAAGTAACGAATTAACAAGATTTCTACATTATTAGTAGGTGAAACACTCTTGAGAACTTGGCTAATCATCTCTGTGGCCTTGGAAAATAGTCATGAGAGAGCAAAACGTTTCAGAATACGAGTCTTGCTGTTAGACAGGCGATATCAGCTCCTTCCTTTCCTGGGCTCCATTCACATCCTTATCTTGAGAGTGTGTCAGTAATGCAGTCAGACACCACACTGCATTGCTCCCTATTTGTGTGTGTGTGTGTGTGTGTGTGTGTTCTGAATCACTGAATTTAAAGCTAGACAGTGCATGTTTCGACGGCACGAATATAAACAAGGATATTTTAGCTGTAGTAACCCCTGTCAACCTTCCATATATTTCACCATTCATTCCTTTTCACAGTAAAACATTAACATTTACCCTTTTCCTTCACAAACCCCACCTGGCCTTGAAATATAAGCTAACCACTGGACGTCCCGTCTGAGAATAAGTTCTGCTTCTTCATCCCACAGGCAGACATGCGGTAAACTAAACGGAATTACATCGCGTGCAATGACTTCACAGAAAACCCAGAATGAAGCTTGTGAATCCGCGGGTCGAGCTGGCATGAGCGGGGCGTGCGTGTCAGAATGATGCAGCCTCGTATGATGGCCCTTCATTTCACTTCAGTTTTGGAATAATATCACTGGTATGGATATATTACATTAATTATTTAGGATCAGCTGCCGCATCGCAACCGTCTGTGTGTGTGTGTGTGTGTGTGTGTGTGTGTCGAGCGAGGACTGGTCAGCGATGATATGCTTTTTGTGCGTGTCCGTGTATGCAGACGAGCTTCGAATTATTAAACCTTCTCTCTGATGAACCTTACTAGATGGAATAACGTAGAACTTAGAAGAGTATTTTCAAAAGTTTTTGTCTTATTTTTATATTTTGATAGACTGGTTTTTAAGTGTTTTATGATGCTAGTTTTGCAAGAACTCTGCTTCACTGCCGTCATATATTTGCTTCATATGAAAGACCACAGCGTTGAAATATGAAACTTACTCGTATGTGTCATTCATTATTGACTTCCTCGCTTTATTTATCCCTAGTAGGTCGGCTGCTCTTATATGTTGTCGTAGATAACTGTGCATCCCCTTTCTCGCGCCTTAACCTAAATTTATCAGTCTACCTGTCCATCAATCTATCTGCTTTCTCACTATCGACTGACTGACTGAAATGCCATCCCAAATCAGTCAATTTAATCTTTCTCTCTACCGACTGACTAAGTGAAATGCCACAGGGTTTGAGTATGTGCTAAACCTTAGCGGGAACTTGCTGCTTTTTGCCTGCTAAATCCAAGATCCCTCCTGATCCCACTGAGGCTGCATCTGACATTGGGGTTGCAGCATACCGCACATGATGAACTAATTTGGGACGAGTTTTCTCAGTGGCAATTTTTTTCATTATTGATACCTGATATGAAGAGATAGGCCAACTATGGGGACACATGACCTGCTTGGGGGAGGTCTGCGCTCTCTCATTGCTTTATAGTTGGGCTGTTCATCGCTTCTGCCATTTCCTTTTGTGTCCTCAACTAATTTCCTATTTACAACTTTTTTTTTTCAGTATCATTCGCAAGTGTGTGTGTGTGTGTGTGTGTAATGAGATACAAAACACTGTCAACCTATAGGGTGATATATTTCATATTCCGTTACGGTGATCACCGACGAGGAAGAAGAGTCAGACCCAGGACGTCACAGTTCCCCCACAAAGAGGAAGCGTCAGTGGTACTTTCAAGGTTTTAATCAAGAGTAGATGGAGCAAGTGGAATTTACAAGGTCATGACAACTGAAGGAGCGAAGCACATGTTGCTGTTCCTGAACAATATCTTGAAAAAAGTTGATGAAATGAATACTGAATTTCAAACAGTCTTTCAGAATGCACAAACTATACAAGGCCATCTGCAGTATGTATCGAAACATCATGGCTACGTTCATTAAGGATGAAATCTTGGTTAGTGAGAAGCTGTCAACAATTGATCCAACTGATTCAAAGAATTACAAAGACCTAAAAGACATTGATCTAGGTGGCAGATGTGAAGCAGCGTTAATGACAGAGAGTGTCTAGGGAAAAATGAAAGTAGGTTTAGATCAGACTGCTTAAAGTTTTGTCTTAGAACTTTCCTGTCAGATACGCAAAAGGTTTCCTGTAGAAGAAGACAGCGTCATTGCTTTGTTGCAGTGTATGGATCCACAGGAATCAACAAGTCCTGAAAGACAGCTGAAGTCCATCATTAAACTTGTTTTAAAATGTCCTTCTCTGGTGGCTGAGCATCAGCTTGATGATTCACAGGAAGAATGGCGGGTCCTGCCTTGGCCAAAGGAGTTAGGTACTCCATTCTGTGTTCAGTTTGGAGGTGCCAACATTTTGGCACGATCTCAGAACTATATTGCATGTATATGGGCAGCCAAAATTTAGAGTTTTGTCTCATATTATGTGCGGCCAGCTGGTATTGCCACTCTCTTCAGCTAGTGTTCAAAGAGTATTTTCCAAACTGAATTTGATCAAAACAAAACAAACAAACAGCCTGAAAAATCGGAGTGTAGTGTGAAGGTTTCTAGCCAAACAAGCCATTACACGGCAAAATTCTGTATGCTTCACTCGGAATCCGCCAACGTGTGTAGTACAAGAAGTAAAAAATGGAAACTGCTATAGAAATATAAAGATTTATTGTCAAAGCAGCCCACAGTAACACTTCCTTTTGACTCTGAATGCGAAGATAACCTGTAAGATGTTTTTTTTTTTTTGTATTCTTTTTACAAGGAAAACCCAGGGCACACAACACCACAAACACGGAAAGCAAGTTTTTTTTTTTTTCCTGTATTCACAGAATAACGACCTACAATAAAGATTTTCTTAAGTTTACCTTTTATTTGTAAGACACGTTTTCTGTTGTGTAATAAAGTAACGATGTACTGTATAGTTGTACCGTTAACATATTTTGCCATTTTTAATATAAAGATGAACATTTAATAAGATTATTTCGCATAATGGTCTACCTTGAAAAAAAAAAAAAAAAGATATTGATCTTCAAAAATTTGTAATATGTTTTCCCAAGCGGTGGCAACATTGGTCGACAGCTATCAGTAACAGTGCGCAGTGGTGGACCTAATTAACTCACAGCCACGCAAAGTAAGTAAAGACACCCACTGCTTATATCCAGATCTCTCATTTCATTTTCTGGCCATGGGAAGAGAGTACGGAGACTGTCATTAGTATAAAGTGGTCAGCGGCAACGGGTAGTGAGGAAGGGGCGCTGTGTGAGGCTAGCTATATACCCTCTCTCTCTCTCTCTCTCTCTCTCTCTCTCTCAAACCATATATGAATCTCTAACGAAGCATAGGTCTTCACGGCTGAATAAATGCAAATGTTATTATTTGTAGTGTATTGGTAAGTATTGTAGCCGTAATGTTAGTCGAGGCTGGTTGAGTGGGGACGGTGCAAGGGGGTATACACACACACACACACACACACACACACACACACGAAAAAAAAAAAAGTGTCAGAAACGTTATAGCTTATTCACATACGTATTTTCCCATTAATGGGGAGTTTTGAGAACGAGTGGTTGTCACCAGGTGGCAGACCAAACCTTTCTCTCACATACAAGCAATATCAGATATACCTACAGTGTTATTCTATTTACATGAAGATGCAATGGGCTTATATAATATATTTTTCTACGTAATCCCTTCTAAGTAGTAACACAAGTAAACCCAAACTCTTTTCATGAACAAATGTATCTAAGTTGATTTTCTAGTGAATCTGCATTTAGATTTATTTGGTCATCTTAAGATTTCCAAATGAATACACTCTTGATTGGAAACGTCTTAATCTAGACGACA
Organism: Scylla paramamosain; assembly: GCF_035594125.1. Classification (NCBI taxonomy): domain Eukaryota; kingdom Metazoa; phylum Arthropoda; class Malacostraca; order Decapoda; family Portunidae; genus Scylla; species Scylla paramamosain. Next base: position 40,022 of record NC_087155.1, read on the forward strand.
GTAAACATAAAGGCAACATGTCTGTGACAGTCAAAAGTCCAAAGTACATACATCTCCTTCCTAGTTTATGGAAACGGCAATTTTAATAAAAAAAAAGTTGGCACCTCGAGTGTCCTGGCGATAGTAATGCTGTATCTCTAACCAAAACAAACACCTGACTCGGCCGCGCTGCTTGAACTTAAGAAACACGTTGTTGGACAAGAAGCTGAATGTTGGTGCGGTGCCCATCTCCACTACGCCCTAAACAATGGATTACGGCAGCTGGACACTACAGCAGCAGCAGGATCGCCTGAGAGATGTTTGTTTTGCTTCTCCATTACTTTGTCGCTCGCTTCGTGAGAGGGATGCTAAAATACCCACAAAAAAAAAAAAAAAAAAAAAAACTGGAGCCATATATCACGATGTTAGTGAGTAGGTTGTGTCATACTATATAGTGCAGTGTGATTGTTTATTTTTTTCATCGTCCAAATCAATAGTTTTTATACTTGTAATATGCTTTATTTAAGATAATGCTAGCAGTTTACTCGATAATCACACACAAAAAAAATAAATAATTTGACCACATTCTGTCAATATTATCCATACCGGATATTGAAAAGTCGATACATCATTTCAATAGTATCATGATGATCAATGTTCGGTGCATCTTTACGCACCTGGGATTTACTACAACAATATTTTAGCTCTCTTTCCTACAGTTAGATGAGCACCAACGACATCTAGCGGTTGAGTTCCGAAAACTCCCCATTCCTCCCAATCTCACTGCCTTCGTACCTAGCCTAACTTAAACCAAGCAGGTAATTTCCCGCACACAGGAACGTTCTGCTCTCACCACAACTGTTTTCAAAGGCCACGTACATAAATTAGCCGGGTTTTCGAGTGTTTCTTCCCCTCCTTCATTACTATTAGTCATTATTGCTGTTATTATTATCATCATCATTATTGAAGCTGCTATAATTATTGGTATTATCTTTATTGAAATTATTATTTTTTTTGTTATTATTATTATCATCATTATTATCATTATTATTATTATTATTGCTGTTGTTATTATTATTTCCATTATTATTATCATTATAATTATTTTGCTATTATCATTATTAATGTTATAATTAGCATTACTGCTACTACACTACTATTACTATTACTAATACTGCGATTGCTATTATCATTACTATCACTATTCTGTTATTATTGTTGTTGTTAGCAATGTTATTTAAGCCATGTACGCGAAGAATAACCGATGTGTATTGGAATAAACTTCTGAGTCTGAATCCGAATCTATCAAGAATATAGAAAACTTATTAATCTGTCATTAGAACCATAAAAACACCCTGAAAAACCCTTGTCACTTCAGTTCACTACGTAGAGCAGCTTGGCAGTAGTGGAGATGCGGCGCAGAAGTGGTTATAAATAAGGTTTAATACTTGATACTTCACCCTGTTGGCCTAATAAAACAATCCAGCATTTAACTGTTCCCCTTTAACGTAACGAGGGCTCGAGGACAGGGCTGCTGCTGCTGCTGGTGTTCCCCTGCTGGCCTCGTCTGGCGAATAGTTGCAAAAATGGTGTTCCTAGCATTCCTAACTTTTTTTTGCAAGATTTTTAAATGATAATTTGCATCCGTTGTGTGCATTATACGTATCATGCTTCTGCTTCACCTCACCGCCGCTGTCTCCTCCTCCTCCCCCTTCTTTCCTTCTTTCCTTCTTTCCTCCTTTTTATTTATTTTTTTCTTATTTTCTCTTCAGTTTTTTTTTTCTCTTTTTCTCTTGTTCTTTTTCATCTTTCCTTCCTTGTTCTCTCGTTGCCGTCGTCGTCGTCGCTGTTGTTGTTGTTGTTGTTGTTGTTGTTGTTGTTGTTGTTGTTTCCTTTTCTCCTCCTCCTTCTCTCCTCTTTCTTCTCTCCTTTTCTCCTCACCTTTCCTTTCTTTTCTTTTCCTTTCCTTTCCTTTCCTGTGTTCGCTTCTCCCATCCTCTTATCTTCTGCAGTTTCATTTAATTTCGTTTCATCTCGTCTGCTTCTTTCACCTTCTTCCCTTAACCCTCCCTCCCCCTCTCTCTCTCTCTCTCTCTCTCTCTCTCTCTCTCTCTCTCTCTCTCTCTCTCTCTCTCTCCTCTCTCTCTCTCTCTTTCCCACATGCAGCTGCAAGGAATAAGTTGAAGGCACGGGGAGGAGAGGAAGGAAGAATGTATAGGTATTAAAGGCAATGTTCTTGGTTATACAGTTTTGTGAGGGCGTGTTGGAGATCCGAGGTGCAGCCCTGCCAGGAGGGAAATAATGAGGCAAAAGTGAAGCAGCGAAGGAGGAAACAAAGAGGAAAGTATGACAAACGTACGGGGAAAAGAATGCAAAAAGGGGGATAACGAGATAGAAAGAAAAGAGGATAATGTACTCTTTCGTAAATGGGAGAGTAGAGAATAAATAAATGGAAAAAAATGAGGAAACAGAGAGGAAAGTATGACAAACGGACGGGGAAGAGATTTAAAATGGATAATGAGGTAGAAAGAAAAGAAAATATGTTTTTGCGAAGATAGGAGAACAGAGAATAGGTAAATAAAAAAAAATGAGGTACCGAAAGGGGAAACAAAGAGGAAAACAATGACAAATGGACCACGAAAGAGTCAAAATCGATAACGAAGGAAGGAAGGAAGGAAGGAGGAAAAATAACATAGACTTACGTAATGACAGTAAACAAGGAAATAGGAAAATGGGAAATGAATAAAAATAAGAGAGAGAATAAAAGAAGACATCTCAGGCAGAAAGCAGAAAAAAAAATGGCTGACAAAATTTAATTAAAAAGATGTTTTTGTTTCTTTGATGTCCAAGAGAAATAAATGTTATGCAATGAAAAAAAAAAACAATTACGCTGTTAGAATTTACTTTGTTAAATTCTAATTAATGGTACCCATAGTCGAGAGAGAGAGAGAGAGAGAGAGAGAGAGAGAGAGAGAGAGAGAGAGAGAGAGAGAGAGAGAGAGAGAGAGAGAGAGAGAGAATTAGGAAGTTTTTTTTAATGAAACTGGAAGATTTTATGCCACTAAAATATGAAGTAGCCAGTTTATACTAAAAAGTTAATTACATTCTCTCTCTCTCTCTCTCTCTCTCTCTCTCTCTCTCTCTCTCTCTCTCTCTCTCTCTCTCTCTCTCTCTCTTCATTTGTTTCAGGTCTATTTATAAAAGTCTTATTTATCGAGTGTGAAGATAAGAGAGAGAGAGAGAGAGAGAGAGAGAGAGAGAGAGAGAGAGGGAGAGAGAGAGAGAGAGAGAGAGAGAGAGAGAGAGAGAGAGAGAGAGAGAGAGAGAGAATTATTTATGCTGTAGTCGAACAAAACAATTTCCACGTAATGCAAACAGGTACCAGATTGTGAGCTAAATAAATAAATAAAAAAAAAAAAAGAGAAAGAAAACTGAAACGAAAGTGTAAAATGTTTTCATGTAGAGCTGGAAACAAATCTGTACCATCAAGATATACTAGTGTGAGTGCGTGTGTGTGTGTGTGTGTGTGTGTGTAGTGGGTCTGAATAACTGATGGTGGTGGAAGAGCGGATGAGTGAGGACTGAAATAAAGATTAAACTGTAGCGAGAAATGGGAGGAAGTGGTCGAGTGGTTGGTTACTTGCATAAGATCATAAGAAATAAGGGAAGGTGCAAGAAGTTAGGTGGTTGTGGTGGTGTTTGAAGTGGTGGCTGAAGTGGAGGGCGAGGTGATTGGCTGGTTGGGTAGTCAAGTGGTTGCAGTGGTGTCTGGGGGGTAATGGGTGGTTGAGGGGTGCAGGGGTGAAAGGTACTTGAGTGGTTGGTAGTGGGAGATGGTGGCTGTGGAGGGAGAGTGGAAGATTGTGGATGGATGGTGAAAGGAAGGCGTTACGAGAAGAACAACGGTCATTACTTATCACCACTGCTACTACTACTACTGCTATTACTACTACTACTACTACTACTACTACTACTATCCCTACTACTACTACTACTACTACTACTACTATCACTACTACCACTACCACTACTACTACTACTACTACTACTACTACTACTACTACTATTGCCACTACTACTATTACCGCTACTACTACCACTACTACTAACTACTACTACTACTACTACTAATACCACAAGTAACCTCATTTACCATCACCATCATTTCTTCCCTCATTATCTTCAATTGTGGTTTCCCCTCCTGCTTGCTCGTGGTTTCCTTAGTCTCTCATTTTCCGCAGCTTCAGTTTGCCTTTCCTTTCCAACCCGAGGCTTCATCTTCTATGCGCTGTGTTGATTTATTATTACCGCTATGCATTCCTAACCTGAAACACGTTACATTTGATAATTTCAACGTGTGTTTCTGTGTAGTATACCACGGAATATTTTTTTTATTTATCCAAGATCTCTAACTGGAGCTTTATTTACAGAAATGATGGGAGGGCTGGCAGCGATGTGAGTGAGGAGGACGCCACCGGCGGAGTCACTGGCAGTAGTGCTGACGGAGTGACAAGAGAAGAAAGTAGTGCCAGTGGAAGAGGAGATGGAGCAGGAAAAAAAGCATTAGTACCGCCGCCACCGCCAGCAGGAGGAAGGGGGAGAGGCGGCCCCAGGAAGTACAACATCCCAGCAGTGAGCTGAAGAAGCTTGACCAACTGTTTGTTTCCGAGGACGACAAGGTGACGTATGATCGCCGCCAGACGCCTTCTTACCCAGCAGGTACGTGGCATAGGGCAAGGAGGCTATCTAGTCTAGGGTAGCGGGCAGAATGCTACTTAAAAAATGTCAAATACTAGGATGTGTTGATTGTTTGCGATAGTTGTGTTTTTTGTTAGTATTGTTCCTTCTCTTTCTTCCATCACTACGCAGGACAAGGGGGATCATGTAGTCTGGGGAACCTCTCAAATGGCAGAATGTGTTGATAGCTTCCACTTGTATTTTAGCTGTAGGTCACCTCCTGTTACTGTTTTTTTTTTTTTTTTATAATATCACAGCTTTTC
>NC_087155.1:47500-57500 GCF_035594125.1 Scylla paramamosain
CTCTCTCTCTCTCTCTCTCTCTCTCTCTCTCTCACCGTTTGGTTGGATGGGTCGATGTAGCGAGGCCAAAATACGGTGTTTGTACGAGGTTAAGATGAGAGAAAACGGGTTTCAGCAAGTCCTGTCCCGTCGTGGTATCCCGAAAGAGAGAACGGGAAGTTAATATAGAGTAAGTATCCTTATATTTTTAGCCTTGTTCTATGTAGATGCGGAAGAAATTTTCGGTGTTTTAATATATTTGTGATAGGATTTAATTTTTTTTTTCTTGTTAAATTGTCTAGTTATTTTATTTTATTTTATTTTTTTTTAATGGGAAGTAAAGGTCTTGTTGTAATGTCGATGTTTTGGAGTTTTGTGTCAGTAGGCTAGAATAGATTAGGCATATTTGGGTTTCTATTACTCTTGTATATAGATACTAATTCTTTTTTACATGTTTTGGTATGTGTTTAATATTGTTTTAGTTGTAATGTTTTTTGCATGATTTAGTGTTTAGTTGTGACGGGAAGTTTGAGTTTTGTTACAATGTCGATATTTTGGCGTGTTTGGGTTTGCGTGTTCGAGGAGCCTAGGGTAGAAGTGCACGCCGAAGAACATAATGGTCTGCCTGCCTCAATATTGTATGGGGTTAAATATTTCGTGTGATGTGCTGTACTAGGCTTGTGTTCCTGTGTCGGTGTGGGTGGTAAGGAAGGTAATAGTGCTTAAGATACCTGGAAATTCATTATATTTTAGAATACCTTAACTTACCTTACCCTACCCTACCCTACCCTACCCTACCCTACCTTACCCTACCTTGTCTCACATTCCCGTGCTTTGCCTCACCTTGCCTTGCCTAAAAGAAGGCGTATTTCACTGACTTGATGGCAGGGTGGCTGACGAGGAAGCTGAGATAATAATAGTCTTAAGATGGTGCCCGGACAACTGAACCAGTGACAACTGAACCAGTGACAATTGGACCAGTGACAATTGGACCAGTGGACAACTGAGCCAGTGGACAACTGAACCAGTGGACAACTGAACCAGTGGACAACTGAACCAGTGAACCACTGAACCAGTGACAACTGAACCAGTGGACAACTAAACCAGTGACAACTGAACCAGTGACAATTGAACCAGTGACAACTGAACCAGTGACAACTGAACCAGTGACAATTGAACCAGTGTCAAAAAATGTTATCTGTTTGCTACGGCATCATGGTCGTCAGTCTGTACCCAGCTTTCACAACATTCACTGTCACTATTCTACAACATGTCTCTTCAGTTTGGGAGCACAGAACGAGGAAAATCACTCCTTTTATATGGTGGACATGAATACGTTGAGAGGAGCAGAGAACCTTGGATGACTCAAGGAATCTCCTACTGGCGATGTCGTCATTATCGCAAACATAAATGCAGCGGTAGTATGCAAACAGAAGGGGACAGTGTGACCAAGGAGCCCGGCGTTCATACTCATTCTGGAGATCCAGTAACTGCCCAGGTACAGCAGGTAGTGAGTACATTGCACTCATTTGCCGAAGATTCGTCGGACAGTGTGAGAAACTGTGTTGCAAATTCTGTAACTTCTGCTACCTGTGACGTCATGCAACGGCTGCCAAGTAAATCGTCATTGGAACGATCAGTAAGAAGAAAACGTCAGCGCACCGACAATGCACGTGAAATTCCCCACACCAGAAACTTTGATATTCCTCCAGAGTATCAAGAAATAATTCTGCATGATTCTGGAGTGGATGATGTTGACCGCATAATCTGCATGGGTGATATCAACATTGTCACTAATCTCAGTGGCAACAGTAAGCTTTGGATGTGCGATGGTACATTTGAAACTACACCCATTTTGTTCTATCAACTTTATACCATACACGCCAAAGTCGGCAGCAACTACCCTCCATGTATTTACTTTCTTCTTCCTAACAAAGCCCAAGCCACGTACGAAAGGATGATTGACATACTTCTCTCGGTTATGCCTGGTCTACAGCCTGAAAAAGTCCTCACAGATTTTGAAACTGCGGCCATCAACGCCTTTAGAAAAAAATTCCCCTCCGCCTCCACCTCCGGCTGTTTTTTTCATCTCAGTCAGTGCGTCATACGAAAAATTGCCAGTGTTGGTCTAAAGGCTAGATATGAAAATGACAGAGACTTTTCAGTGCTCATGAAGTGTCTACCGGCTTTGGCATTTGTGCCTGAAGATGATGTCATAACAGTTTTTGAAGAACTTGTCCTTACCCTTCCTCAGGAGCCAGAAGTCGAAGAAGTGGTGGCATATTTTGAGTCCAATTACATTCGAGGCATGCAAATTGGTGGACGTCGAAGGGATCCCCCGTTTCCCTATCAAACTTTGGAACCACTTCGAGGACGCAGAAGAATGTGCTCCAAAAACCACAAATTGTTGTGAAGGGTTCCACAATGCCCTGAAATCAGTGTACATGTGTGCGCACCCAACCATGTGGAAGTTTCTGAAGGGCATCGCTCGGGACATCGCTGTCCAGCGTCTAGTGCACCAGAATGCGTTAGTACATCGGCGCGATGCACCCACTAACAAGTACATCAAACTCGCGCAGCGACTCGCCACTAAAATTAAGATGTATAGAGCTGAAGTAGATAAGCTCCTGTATTTGCGAGCAGTAGCTAATATGCAGGTCGTGTAAATAGGGGACACTGTAGTGCACTATATGTGATTATATCAGTTGGTTTATATTTTTACTACATGAATGATTCTAAAAACTACTGAACCATAGTATCGCCACTAGTTCATGATGCATAGGTAAATCTTTCTTAATGAATGAATTTTAATATGCTTTTGTTACCATTTTTTTCTGGTTTCATTGTCACTTGTCGACTGGTGCAGTTTTTACTGGTTCAATTGCCCACTGGTTCAGTCGACCACAGGTTCAGTTGTCACTGGTTCAATTGCCCACTGGTTCAGTCGTCCACTGGTTCAGTCGTCCACAGGTTCAATTGTCCACTGGTTCAATTGTCCACTGGTTCAGTCGTCCACTTGTTCAGTTGTCACTGGTTCAGTTGTCACTGGTTCAGTTGTCACTGGTTCAGTTGTCCTAGAACCTCTTAAGATACCTGAATATTCCCTATATTTTACTTACTTTACCTTGCCTTACCTCACCTTCCCGTGCCTTGCCTTGCCTTGCCTTGCCTAAAAGAACCCGTATTTCACCGACTTGATGGCAGGCTGGGTGACGAGGAAGCTGAGGTGTAAATATTTCTATATTTTACCCTAACCTTACCCTACCTTACTTCACCTTACCATACCTTACCATACCTTACCTTCCCTAACTTACCTTAAAGAAGTAGAATCTCCCGAGATGTATTCCTTCCCCTAATCTACAGAGAGCGGAAAAGTAAAGGAAACTGTAGGTCGAGGCGAGGGAAGGAAATGGGGAAAGGAAAGGAGAACGGGAAACGCCCAGGGGATGACAACAGAAGACGGATGACTCCAAAATGAGGAAGTTTAATATAATAGCTAGGATTAGGGTAGAGGAGGGAAGATGTAGGGCGAGGGAAGGTATGAAGGGAAACTTCCAGGAGAAGCCAAGAGGAAGAAGGATTACACGTAAATGACATAGAGCGCAGGGAAGCGACAGTGTGTGAGGATTAGGCTGCAGGGAGAAAAGTGCCTGAGGAATACAGCCAATGATGGGAGAGAGAGAGAGAGAGAGAGAGAGAGAGAGAGAGAGAGAGAGAGAGAGAGAGAGAGAGAGAGAGAGAGAGAGAGAATGATGCAAGGGGAAAAATGATGAGTTCGAGAGATGAGAAAGACTGTACGAAGAAAATGTGGGGGAGAAAAATAAGGATGGACGTGAGGTGTGTGTGTGTGTGTGTGTGTGTGTGTGTGAAGAAAGGAGCTAATGTGGACTAATGAAAGAAAAGCCTCAGCTGCTCAGTCTGATGCCACCTTAATCTCCGCCTATGACGCCATAACGGTGCTTCTCCTCCTCCTCCTCCTCCTCCTCCTCCTCCTGGTCATCAGTATCATTGGCTTCATCAGCCTTCTCCTTCCATTTGGCCGCTTCCTCCACCTCTTTTTCCTCCTCCTGTTCCTCTTCCTCTTCCTCGTTTTGTTCATTAATATCATTAGCATCATCTTCCTTCCCCTTTTCCATCCTCCTCATCCACCACCACCACCACCACCTACATGGTGTTAGTGTTGTTGGTGGTAAAGGAGATAACATGTAATGAGTAGCCAAGTCTCATACAAAAGCTAGTATTCATGAGCAGCGGTCCTTCACAATCGTTAAGACACAACACAAGGACTGCCACTACATTGCCTTTTCTTTCCTGTGCATGTCAGTGACCTAATTTGTATCAGTTCATAAGTTATTGGTGATAGTATAAATAGAATGTTTTGAGTGCATCCGCCTGGTGTCTGGATGACTACAAGAAGCAGAGGGTTTTCATTAGAGTCGTGTCTTCAAGAAACGAAAGGAGAATACAAATGAATGCTTTGTAGTGTCTTGGTGTCTTAGTTTTTTTCTTTTCTTTTTTCCCAGTGGTTGTCAGTATTGGTCCCAGGTAACGTTTAACACTTGCAGCACGAAAGCATCAGTTTAATCTTACTGGGGATAACACTGGAGGGTTAAGTAAGTTTATGATGATACTGGTATTCATCCACTACAATTATACATTTATTTACTTTATTCCAACCAACAGCAAAGTATTAAAGATCATTTTGAAACTGTCACTAGTCGTAAATGTACTGAAGTGGAATTGACCGATTGAAAATATTTGCGCCTCAACACCGAGATCATATAGCGCTGCAAGGCCAAACGGAAATCAGGCCAAGGTCATTATGGTGTTCAGGTGATAATAATGTTTGTTACGAGAAAATCCAGAATGATAATTTATTTTTTCACGATGTACAGGTAGTTAGCGTGATCCCGTCATGTTAATTGTCCCTGGAGAGTAATGACGTGCCGATAAGGACCCCGCCTCTAGGGAAGGATTGACACAAACACATATTGGTCTTCTATGCTCATCTTTGCACGCCAGGGAAGGCTGACGGAGAGCGGTAAAGAATAACACAACTCATTCAGGAAGGAAACGTAACGATAAAAAGAAAAAAATAAAATAAAATAAAATAAAAAATAAATAAATTTAAAAATTAAGAAAAATGTTGGGCTTGGACACTCATCTTTGTAGAGGGAGAAGGCGTGTAACAGTACAGGGGTTAAGAAAACAGATTATGAAGAAAGTCTAAAGAGTGATTTTTATTTAGTATATCAACATAATAGAGGACACGAATATTCTATTTTTGGAAGAAATATGACTGAGACTGACTACACGGAATTCCTCGTTAGCAAGAAACTGCTCCACTTTGAGAATCACACGAGGGAAATTAATGCAAAGCGATGAAACGTGAGCATCAGGCGGAGCTTCTTTCTGAATCGTGTTCTTGACTGGGGCACGCTACAATGCTGCCCCACCTTCAAATCACTTCCAAAATGAAGAACTTGTTTGGTTTTTGAGAAACTGAAAAAAATAAAAAATAGATAAATAAATCAAATTAAAAACGTATATATTTTAAAAAAGTACTACGTGGATTTGATATATTTACTTTTATTTAAATTTTACGTGTTGGAGAAACTAGAAGCACCTCTCCACCGCCTCCCATGTGTACTGTCTCGCACCGTCAACACATCGTAGCACCTCCACTAAATATTTATAGTCTACAAAAATTCCTCTCCCATTGTCCCCTGAATGTCTACACCTGTCGCCTGGCACACCGTTCCTGCTACACCTGTCCCAAGAGTCACAGGTGTGGTGCCCTCTAACGTTTTTCGAGTCGGTATTTGTCGCCTCGCCTCGCGCCTGCACTGAAGTGGATCACATCTCAGTGCTGTGGAATGATATGTTTGCTTTTTATAATTGTGCTGCTTTCGTTACCTTTGTCTCTCTCTCTCTCTCTCTCTCTCTCTCTCTCTCTCTCTCTCTCTCTCTCTCTCTCTCTCTCTCTCTCTCTCTCTCTCTCTCTCTCTCTCGGTCTCGGTCTCCTTGTTCTCGCCCTCGTCTTCTTTATGCACCCCTTTTTCTTTTACTTGCATTCCTCCTCTTCGTCCTCGTCCTCCTCCTCTTCCTCTTCCCCTTCCTTTTCCTCTTCTTCTTCTTCTTCCTCTTCCTCCTTCCTCATCCATTCTTTTCGCCTCATTTGCTTCCCCCAAACAGGAGATTTCCAAGCGTGGATTCAAATATCTGTTTTCTTTGACATAGATTAGACTTTCTGTTGCAGATAACGAGACTAAAACCTTTCGTCTCGCTTACTTGTTATTTACCTTTACTGTAATCACGTTATCGAATGTGTTTGGGCTTCGACAAACACATTCATCCGGATTTCATAGATCTTGCTGGTTATCTACGTGTTACATGGTACACACACACACACACACACACACACACACACACACACACACACACACACACACACACACACACACACTTAAACGAAACACAATGCATACAAGTACACAGTGCAAAACTACAAGAGAGAGAGAGAGAGAGAGAGAGAGAGAGAGAGAGAGAGAGAGAGAGAGAGAGAGAGAGAGAGAGAGAGAGAGAGAGAGAGAGAGAGAGAGAGAGAGAGAGAGAGAGAGAGAGAGAGAGAGAGAGAGAGAGAGAGAGATGATTATGTACTCTTTTAGCTGATTGTAAATTATATGTAAGGATGAATATGAATAGCACACACACACACACACACACACACACACACACCAGTAAACTTAACCCAATTGCAAACATTTTTTTTCCTATTTTGCGTTTTTGCGTTTATTTTCCTTGTGTGTGTGTGTGTGTGTGTGTGTGTGTGTGTGTGTGTGTGTGTGTGTTTTGGCTGTGTTGAGTATAATCCCACCCCAAAAATATAGGACTTTTTATTATTTGTGTATGTTGTTTTGTTAATTGATTTGTTATTGAGATTGGTATTCATTGGTTGTCCTGCGTACTCGTGCCATTTTTTACTAATTTTTATTCCCTTTTTAAAGTTTTTGTGTTTAAGGTTTTATGGATTTTCAAGCTTCGATATGGTAATTATTCTCATATGTCCTTTTTTATCATGTATCATTCATTTTATTTATGCATTCATTCATTGCATCCCTCTTTGTTTGTGTATTTGTTCGCTCATTCTCTCTCTCTCTCTCTCTCTCTCTCTCTCTCTCTCTCTCTCTCTCTCTCTCTCTCTCTCTCTCTGTCTCTCTCTCTGTCTCTCTCTCTCTCTCTCTCTCTCTCTCTCTCTCTCTCTCTCTCTCTCTCTCTCTCTCTCTCTCTCTCTCTCTCTCTCTCTCTCTCTCTCTCTCTCTCTCTCTCTCTCTCTCTCTCTCTCTCTCTCTCTCTCTGTCTCTAATGAGGCAATCAACCCGCCAGATCGGGTATCATAGCCTCCACTGCAGTAAGTTTAGCAAGCAGCCATTACAAGTGTACATTGCTCTGAGAACCATTCACTAATTACTGGGCTGCATTCTTTTTAATACGATAACCTTCGAATTTTCAGAACACTCGACAGATTTATTTCTTTTTGTGTCAGGTCTTTTTCTTTTTCTCGTGTGACCATCACTTTCTGAATTTCAGTCCATCCATGGATGAAAAATTTTCTATCAATTGCCTTTATGTAAAGCAGGTATGAGTTGTAGCTAAATATATATATATATATATATATATATATATATATATATATATATATATATATATATATATATATATATATATATATATATATATATATATATATATATATATATATATATATATATATATATATATATATATATATATATATATATATATATATATATATATATATATATATATATATATATATATATATATATATATATATATATATATATATATATATATATATATATATATATATATATATATATATATATATATATATATATATATATATATATATATATATATATATATATATATATATATATATATATATATATATATATATATATATATATATATATATATATATATATATATATATATATATATATATATATATATATATATATATATATATATATATATATATATATATATATATATATATATATATATATATATATATATATATATATATATATATATATATATATATATATATATATATATATATATATATATATATATATATATATATATATATATTATATTATATTTTTTTTTTCAGTGACAAGTTATTTGTTTTTATCATTGTTTATCTGAGAATCGCAGCGTATGTTACCATAAATATGACATTGGTTATTTGCAAAGACTTTTTTTAACATGCCAGTATTACATAAGTACATTTCCCTGAGTCCTTACGGTTTTTCAACTCGATATTTTCCCAAATATTGCCTCCAAAATTACCTCGATTATTTGCAAAATCGTGTTTTTTTTTTTTATCATTATACATTACGACAAGCAAACACCCTTTGCGCAGTCCTTACATATCTGTAACTCGAAATTGCCCCAAATGTTACACAAAATCTAATCATTTACAAAACTTTTTATTTTACACCGCAGTAATTAATAAATACATTTTGCACAATTCTTACGATTCTGTAACTCGAAATTGTGCCAAATATTCCACCAATATAGACCTCATAAAATTTTACAGTGGTCAGCTCACTAATTGCTGCCTTCGTAGGTCAATGTGGAATCGTTTGAATGTCCACAGATAACAATTAAAATGCTGGAAATGAGACGAAATGACCTGCAGACCTGACAAGCGGCCATCAGGGTTGTCATTGCCTGGGCATCACCTCGCTGCCTTCAAATTTCACCAAACGCTAACAAGGTAAACAGTATATTTAACAGGATGCCAGCCTGATAATGACTGGCAGTGCTCCTTCACCTGTAAGTTATGATATATTAATGTTTGTGAAAGATCACGCTAGACTGGACGCTCTGAAGGCAATAGAGTTTTGATTTTCACTTCATTAAACCTTTTGGTGAATAGAAGTGCAAACTGTTTCCCGTTCATTATTTCTCCGATGCATTTATTTGACGAATGTGGGAACGATATCGCCATAGTTATCGGATTCAGGGGAATTCTGTGTGTGTGTGTGTGTGTGTGTGTGTGTGTGTGTGTTGCTCTGTTTCATTAGTGTAATGGCGGTACTGTCTTCTCTTCACCAGCAGCTTCGTGCGGACAATTCATAGGAAAAAGTAATACATTTTATTGGCACAGTGACAATTCCTCGGTGACCTTCATGTTTCAGGTCCACGATGCAATAATGAAGGCTAATCAACCAATTAGTCCCACGCCACACTGCTGCCTCTCCATGCTTTACTTTTTTCTCCATATTTCCTTTCTTCTCTTTTCGTTCTTCTTCCTTCCTCTTTCGTTTCCTCTTTCTTTCGTTTCTCTTTCCTCTCCTTTCGTTTCTCCTTCATTTTTCATCTCGTTTATCCTTAATTTCCTTTCGTTTCTATTTAAATTTTTCCTTCATTTCCTTTTTCTGTCTTAGCTTTCTTTTCACTTCACCATTTCCTTTCCTTTCATTTACTCTTTTTTCCCTCTTTTCCTCTTCTTTTCCTGTTGTTTTTTTCTTCCATTTCTTTTCGTTTCTCCTTTTTTCTCTGGTTTTCCCTTCATTTCCTCTTTTCCTCCTCCCTTTCTTCTCTGGAATTTATCTCCTCGCTTTACTATTCCGATAAGTTGTTGTTTTTTTCAGTTACTTTCCTGTTCCTTTTTTTCCTTAAAGTTTCTCTCTTTCTCTCTCTCTCTCTCTCTCTCTCTCTCTCTCTCTCTCTCTCTCTCTCTCTCTCTCTCTCTCTCTCTCTCTCTCTCTCTCTCTCTCTCTCTCTCTTGGTTCACTTCTTGGTCTTTTGGAGGCTCATGTTTCCGTGAGTCTCTTAAGGGAAATGACACGCGCATTTGCTGCTGGTCCAATCTTGGGTCACATTCCCTTCGATGTGTCTGGCAAGGTGACGTCACGCGTGTGGGCAGCGTCTTTGATGGTGATCGAAAACAAGTGCATGGTGTGTTTGGCGTAGGTTG
>NC_087155.1:62500-85000 GCF_035594125.1 Scylla paramamosain
TCTCTCTCTCTCTCTCTCTCTCTGTCTCTCTCTCTCTCTGTCTCTCTCTCTCTCTCTCTCTCTGTCTCTCTCTCTCTCTCTCTCTCTCTCTCCTCTCTCTCTCTCTCTCTCTCTCTCTCTCTCTCTCTCTCTCTCTCTCTCTCTCTCTCTCTCTCTCTCTCTCTCTCTCTCTCTCTCCGCACCTTAAACTATTCAGCAATACCCGGCATCACGCCAGTCCCTGAGCCGATTAATATTACTTTAAATCGCACAAATTCCTCTGCCGAAATAGAGTTATACACCAAGCTGGAAAATAGATAAGACTCTGAAAGGGCATAGGCGATTGTAAGGCTCGGGTGGGTGTTTACTTATTCAGTGCGAGAAGGAAAGTACTGCCGCCATATTGTCTGGTTGAGTTCCGCACTGAGTAAATTTATTCTATTTACTATAAAAACACAGTACTCCCCTTATGCGAGGTTCTATTCCCTACTGGTTCGTTGAAATCTGGATTTCCTGTGGCTCTTGTGTGCGTCCAGTTCCATGTATTTTTGTTCGATGGGTGTTTGTCGAGGGAATGGGAGAGGAAGTCGTGTTTTATGAAGGACTGTAGGGTTTGTTCAATTTTGTTTTGTTAAAGTGCGCAAGGAAAACGATAATGAAGGTTTCTATGTAGAGGTGATTCTTTTTTTTTTTTCCTTCTTTACTTGATGTTTGTTTCACAGATTTAAGTTTTAGTACCAGATTTTTTTTTTATTTATTTACAGACTAGATACAGACTAGAAGACATAGAAACAGACTGGGTGAAGAGTGAGAGAGGAGTTAGGCAAGGCTGTATATTGCCACCAACCCTTTTTAGCCTGTATACAGAGAAGCTAGCAGCCAGGATGAGAAGAATGAATGTAGGGGTAAGTGTGGGAACGATAAAGTGTGTGTGCTTCTTTATGCAGATGACGTAGTTGTTATGAGTGACTCGGCAGATGAGCTTCAAAGTCTGTTGGATGTGGTGGATGGCTATGGTAAAGACTTTGAGTAAGGTTTAGCAGTGAGAAAAGCAAGGTAATGACTGAGGATGAAAGTAATGTGGTATGGAGACTTGGACAGAATGAGTTGAGACAGGTGCAACAATACAAGTACCTAGGGATGTGGATGAGTCCTAGTGGGTGTGAAAAAGCAAAGAATGAAAAGATAAGTATGGTAAACCAGTGGGTAGGTCGATTGGGAAGCGTGGCAAGGATGAGAGCAAGTAAGTATGATGTGTTGAGAGAAGTGTGGAAGAGTGTGGCTGTGCCAAGTATAATGTATGCTATGGATGTGATTGCATGGAAGGAAAGTGAAATTGATAAGTTAGAAGTGGGCCAGAATAGAGTAGCAAGGATGGCACTGAGTGCACCGAGGTGCACAGCAGTTGAAGCCTTGAAAGGTGACATGGGATGGAGCACCTTTAGGGAAAGACTCACAAAAGCCACACTTAGGTATAAGATTAGGTTTGAGAGAATGGATGATGCAAGAATAGCAAGGAAGGTGTACCTGTGGAATGAAAGTGGAAGCAAATGGAGGAAGATATGTATAAGAATGACAGACAGGAATGGATTGTAAGTTGTGTGGGCGATAAGAATAGCTGGGAGGAATCAAAACGAGCGTGAATGGGTGGTAACAAGAAGAGGCAGAGTGGGAGCCGAATGGGATGTGAGAAAATGGAAGAATGAGATAGACAAAGAAGTGAAATGTGTGGGACTGAATGAATGGATGAATGAGATGGAAAGAAAGAAGTCCCTGGAATGGTACAAGGAGAAAGAGGTCTCGAGGTATGAAAGGTGGTATGATGGAAGCCTGGGCGGTGATCTTCTCTTCCGAGCGAGGGCACAGTGTATGGATGTGAATGCAAGGAGTTACAGGTGGTCTGAGTTCCGCAGCAAAGTGTGCCAGATGTGTCACATGGGAGAGGATGAGACGGTGGAACATGTGGTGCTGGAGTGTGTGAAGTATGCCAGAGACAGGAATGAGATGATGCAAGTGATACTGACTGAGTTAGGGCATGATAGGAATGAAAGAGTGGAGAAGACAGGAAAGGAATGGATGGTGTTGTTGCTGGGACTGTGTAGAGAGGTGAATGAAAGGATGATTGAGGTGGTGAAAGAGTTTCTGGAGAGAATGTGGCGTGCCAGGTGTATGAACAATTAGGATAGAGGATGCTGTTCGTTTCTCTTTTTCTTTCCCCCTTCTACAGGAGTTGCCGATCCAAAGGCCTGGCTCAGGAGTGATCCTGAGCCACCTGTACCATCAAGATCAAGATACACCTTCACGGGAGAAAAAATAAATTAGAAAACGACCGAAAAAATAGAAAGACTATTTTGGATAAATGACATTGCTCTCTATTTGATGTTTCTTTTCCAAGAATTCTCTCGTTTAAAAAAATGACATTTTCACCAATATATATATATATATATATATATATATATATATATATATATATATATATATATATATATATATATATATATATATATATATATATATATATATATATATATATATATATATATATATATATATATATATATATATATATATATATATATATATATATATATATATATATATAGCAAGAGAAGAGAAGAAAATTAAGAACATAAGAACATAAGAACATAAGAAATAAGGGAAGCTGCAAGAAGCGACCAGGCTTACACGTGGCAGTCCCTGTATGAAATATACCTACCTATTTCCATCTGCTATCCCCATCCATAAACTTGTCTAATCTTCTCTTAAAGCTCTCTAGTGTCCTAGCACTAACTACATGATTACTGAGTCCGTTCCACTCATCTACCACTCTATTTGAGAACCAATTTTTTCGTATCTCCTTCCTAAACCTAAATATTTCAAGCTTGAACCCGTTAGTTTTTGTTCTGCCCTGGCTGCTGATCCTAAGAATTTTGCCTACATCCCCCTTGTTATAACCCTTATACCACTTAAAGACTTCTATCAAGTCCTCTCTTAACGTACGTCTCTCTAAAGAATGTAAATATAACAGCTTCAGTCTCGCCTCGTAAGGAATACTCCTCATCCCCTGTATCCTTTTAGTCATTCTCCTCTGTACTGATTCTAATAGACCTATATCTTTCCTGTAATGTGGGGACCAGAACTGCACAGCGTAGTCTAGATGAGGTCTGACCAGCGACAAGTATAACTTTCATGTTACTTCCGGCCTTCTACTTTTAACACTCTAAAAATGAATCCTAGTACCCTATTTGCCCTGTTTCTGGCTTTTATACATTGTTTCCCTAGACGGAGTTCAGAGCTAACTATAACTCCTAAATCTTTCTCGTACCCTGTACCTACCAGAGTTTGGTTGTTTAATATGTACCTATTGTGTGGGTTTCCTCTACCTACGCTAAATACTTTGCATTTATTGATATTAAATTGCATTTGCCATCTATCCGTCCATTCATTCATCCTATCTAAATCTGCCTGCAAGGCGATGGCATCCGATTCTGACCTAATTAATCTACCCATCTTTGTGTCATCCGCAAATTTACTAACATCACTACTAACTCCACTATCCAAGTCATTGATATATATTAGAAATAACTAATACTGATCCCTGTGGCATCACACTAATTACATGACCCCACTCAGATTTCGAGCCGTTTATTACCACTCTCTGTCGCCTGTCACTGTCGCCCTATCCAGCCTAACACCTTCCCATCTATCCCGTGTGCCCTAACCTTTCTCAGGAGCCTTTGATGGGGTACTTTGTCAAATGTTTTACTAAAGTCCAGATATAAGATATCATAACTATCACCATTATCTACTGCCTCGTACACCTTACTGTAAAAACTTAACAAGTTTGTCAGGCAAGATTTTCCCTTCGTGAAGCCATGCTGTGACTGATTTATCAAGTTATGTTTGTCTAAATGCTCCCTAATATTCCTCGCTATTATTGACTCTAATATTTTACCTACAACTGAAGTTAAGCAGACAGGTCTATAGTTAGACGCTAAAGTTTTATCTCCTTTCTTAAAGATGGGTACTACATTAGCCTGCCTCCACATTACTGGTACCTCACCCGACTCCAGTGATTTCCTAAAGACAGAAACTAACGTCCCACTAATTATCTCTTTGCATTCCTTAAGTACTTTGGAGAATGACTAAAAGGATACAGGGGATGAGGAGTATTCCTTACGAGGCGAGGTTGAAGCTGTTAAATTTACATTCCTTAGAGAGACGTAGGTTAAGAGGGGACCTGATAGAAGTCTTTAAGTGGTATAAGGGTTTCTAACAAGGGAGATGTAAGCAAAATTCTTAGGATCAGTAACCAGGGTAGAACAAGAAATAACAGGTTCAAGCTTGAAAAATTTAGGTTTAGGAAGGAGATAGGAAAAAATTGGTTCTCAAATAGAGTGGTAGATGAGTGGAACGGACTCGGTAATCATGTAGTTAGTGCTAGGACACTAGAGAGCTTTAAGAGAAGATTAGACAAGTTTATGGATGGGGATAGCAGATGGAAATAGGTAGGTGTGTTTCATACAGGGACTGCCACGTGTAAGCCTGGTCGCTTCTTGCAGCTTCCCTTATTTCTTATGTTCTTATGTTCTTATGTTCTTTGGGATATATTTCATCAGGTCCTGGTGTCTTGAATTTTTTTAGCCTATCTATCTCCTGTTCCACTATCTCCCTAGTTATGGAAATATGTCAACTTCTCATTCTCATCTGCTCTAAACACCTGTTCACTATCTGGCATATCCAGACATATCCATATGTCTGGATATGCCTGGAAAACATATGCATGTTTTCCTGGGTGAAGACAGTTAAAAAATACACATTCAGAAGTTTACTTATCTCCTCCCCAGAACTAACCAGCTCCCCATCTGCTGCCTTTAGTGAACCCATAGTATCCTTATTCTTCGTCCTGTATACCTGATAAAATCCCTTGGGGTCCGTCTTCGCCTGGCTGGCTACCTTTAATTCATAATTTGCTCTTAGCTTTCCTCGTTAACTTCCTGACTGTTCTAACTAATTCATTATATTGAGACCTTAAAACTTCTTCACCTGCCCTTAATCTCTTATATATACTTTTCTTACGCCCTATATAATGCTTTAATCTTTTATGGAAGGATTCTTTAGATAAATGATATTCCTCTTTATTTGGTGCTTATTTCAAGGATTCTCAAGTTTTACACCAGAAGGTCAGTCTGTAAAAGGTCTTACACGTTCATTGACATTATTGCAGTTCCTGTGCATGTGATTTGTTCGTGGAAAGGTCAGATAAGAAATTGATGCTTTTTTTTTTTTCTCTCTCTCTCTCTCTCTCTCTTTCACCCACTTTTCGTTCGTATGAAGTCCATGATGAACTCTCTTCGCGGTTTTATGTTGGTAATCACTCTTCCGTTCTTTGTGTGTGTGTGTGTGTGTGTGTGTGTGTGTGTGTGTGTGTGTGTGTGTACAGTTATCGCAGTCTACGTCTTGAGGTGGTAAGAATTCTTTAACTACAACGTTAGAGAGAGAGAGAGAGAGAGAGAGAGAGAGAGAGAGAGAGAGAGAGAGAGAGAGAGAGAGAGAGAGAGAGAGAGAGAGAGAGAGAGAGAGAGAGAGAGAGATTATGCATATATTATAGAACAACAGCCATCGCCAGTTTCTATGTATCAAAATCTGTCGACTGCCTGTCTGTTCAAGCCTAACCCGTTACTTGTATCTTATTTATTTTTTTTTTTTTTTTCATCTATATCTTTATCTGTTTCTCTGTCTCTCCAGCTTCCTTTTGTCGTTCTTAGTTTGAGACTAGCATCTTATCACAGCCAGGAAATTATGCACGAGATCAAACTTACTACTT
This sequence comes from Scylla paramamosain, assembly GCF_035594125.1. Classification (NCBI taxonomy): domain Eukaryota; kingdom Metazoa; phylum Arthropoda; class Malacostraca; order Decapoda; family Portunidae; genus Scylla; species Scylla paramamosain. The sequence goes on from NC_087155.1 coordinate 68,307, forward strand.
ATTAAGAAGGTTATTAAGGGATGTACGAAACTTAAGCTTAAACAGGCAGTGTCATTAACTACAAAAAGAGAATGCTATTAAAAACGCTATTTAATTGAGAAATAACGTACTGTTTGCCTTGGCCATGACCTAACTCAGTTCCAGTAAGCCTCTACCGTTCCCTGCTCTTGGTAACCACCACATACAACTCTCAGCAAACGCAGGAGTTGCCTGGAAGATTATTATTGTTAGCCTTGCGTGGGGAATATGTCGCAGTGGTCCTGACAGTAAAATTATACACTGTTTGATTAGGTTTCCACAATACAACATCATCAGATTCCTGCAAAGCTCAGACATGATGATGTATTAGTTTTAGTAATCTCTGCAGTGTCTCGTGTGTGTGCAGCCAAGGTTCATAATTTTGACATCAACTCTCCTCGCTGGAATAATGCATGCAAATCACCTGATCGAAAACTCTTGGAGGCCTTTGAATTTCCTACTTATGTGCTATTAATTTATGATTTGGTAACTTATGGCTATTATGGAAGGCAAATAGTGTGAAAGCAGGAACTAAAACCTTGAAACGTTGAAACATTGAAATATTAGCATGGTCAAGGAAAATATATCAAAATGAAAGACGTTATAATATAAACTATAATGAAGCATAAATGAAGATTGGCAGGACATTTTCAAGTTTCCGTGAAGGCAGACACTAAATGAAGCGAGGGACTGACGGACTCAACCCGGAAAATATTATCGACGCAGTGGTGGGAGGCCAGACAGGAAATTGGATAGAATGAAAAGTTCGTAAGCAGAATCTGGCATCGACTGGCGCAGTGCCGCAGCTCACGAAAGACTGAGGTGGTCTTTTTCTCACCAGTTGATTACTTCATAGTCAATTAATAAGCAATGATTACAAAAAGCAAGAATGACCTTTCATGTAAAAAAAAAAAATATGGCTATTCTGGAAAGATGAAACTGGTGCTGTTCAAACTATACATGTTATTAAATGAATACGCGTTTATTTTGTTTTTAATGGTTTCCAATACAGTAACCCGCACTGGAAAGTATATAAATTGAGTAAGTAGTCACGGCGCGATTCACTGCCCCCCTCACTGGAAAGCTCTGGGTAACGTTCCCCAACCATCCCTTGACAAACACAGCCTGCCAACACCCTAGACAAACCCACCCTGGCCATACCTACACTCTACACTTAGTGCATTAACATACAATGCCGCTGAAACTCTCCCCTTTAAACAAACGCACTTGTGAATTGTACCTTATTTTTCTGTTATTCTCATATGTAGACCCGATTTGTTTTCCGCAGTAATGAGTGATCACTTTTCCTTCTTCCAGCGAGATTTAACAGAAGGGATAAACGAGACCTATTAATGCCATACTGCTCATTTGCTCTTGATAATAGACTGATTTAAAAGAGTGAAGTCCATCAGCCTTACAAGCATCTGAAGGTCCTTTGCTGCTCGTAATCCTTTGTAATCCTTCATAATCTTTTTCCTACCTTCAGGTACGTGAGCGGCTGAATGTGTAAATGACCCCCTTGTTAGTCTGACACAAATCCCTGGACTTGTGTCGTCTGCCCTAATGAACACACACACACACACACACACACACACACACACACACACACACACACACACACACACACACACACACGTGCCATGTGCTATTCAAAACGACATCTGGTTTAATGTTTTCAACCTAGTAAAAAAAAAAAAAAGATACGAGATCTCAATGTTTCAGTTCTCCCTTTTATACTCGAACATAGGTGGCTCTTCCCCTTCCCCCTCCCTCTCCCTAACCCTACAACATTCACCATTCTCGCTTCATGTCCTGTGTTCTATCCCCCTTTCCTCAATATCCTCACCATCCCCTACACCCTCTTCCTTACCTATTCCATTCTCCCGGCAGATACAGAGGTTCATCATGTACGTATATGTGCAGCACGGGATGAAGGCGGTGGAGTGGCGGCGGCTGAGGGTAATATTGTCTGGTTGGTGAATCGAGGAAGCGTCGGGACAAGTACAGAGCAGGCAGTGGCGGACGGGTAAAGATAGTTTATGTTTGATGCGTGGCGATACAGAGAGAGAGAGAGAGAGAGAGAGAGAGAGAGAGAGAGAGAGAGAATGGGGGGGAGGGAGCTGGTTCGAGTAGATGTGGTCACTTAATACGTGTCACGTTCGCCGTTCGTGGTTCAACACGGGAAGAAACAGAGATCTGCCCCAGGTATCGAGTATCGACCCAGATGGTTTCTGAATGCCTCGGTTGTGCCTCATTGCATGGCCGCCCCAGTCATGACCTGTGCTATGTAACGGCCGCTAATGGAGGGGAAATGCCTCTTTGAATCTAGTCAGTGTCACTGTTTCAAAGGAATAATTGTACCCAGGTTTGAATAATATCTTTGATCTTGGCGCCACAAAACTGTATGTGAATAGAGTGAACGTTTGGTTGAAATGGAACTCAGTGATACAGAGATCAAATGTGATACAGAGAGAGAGAGAGAGAGAGAGAGAGAGAGAGAGAGAGAGAGAGAGAGGAGAGAGAGAGAGAGAGAGAGAGAGAGAGAGAGAGAGAGAGAGATGCTCGTTTTATCACTCGTCCATCAGAACTGTAAAGTGCAAAGGGAATGAAATAAGAATGGAGATTCTTCGTACACACCTAATGGAAATAAAGAAAAGGAGGAATCTGAGAATGAAACAGGTGGCAGTCACTTAGGTCATTTGTCAGGAGTGATATTTACGTATAGGAATAAACACACACACACACACACACACACACACACACACACACACACACACACACACAAGAAAAGTATTTACACTAATTTTAGTAATGCTGTCGAGTTTCTTGAGAAGTAAAACGAATATTTGAGCATAAATTCGAGTACACACACACACACACACACATTATTATTATTATGATTATTATTATTATTATTATTATTATTATTATTATTATTATTATTATTATTATTATTATTATTACACAGACACACAGAACAAAATTATTTACTGTAACTCCAGTAATGTTGTGGAGTTTCTTGAGAAGTAAAACGAATATTTGAACGTAAATTTCAACCCAGAAAATTGTTGTCGTTGTTGTGTCGCTCTGTGAGAGAAAATAAAGAGCCCGGGTACTCTACATGTAAACTTTTATGCTACACTTTCTCATCTCCAAAGTAAAACATGCAAAACTTTAATACGTGACTTATTTTTAGTCTCATCTCCCTCCTCCTCCTCCTCTCTCCCTGCCTCTCCTTATTACTCCTAGCGCTGTCTCTACCTCCTCCTTCTCTCCTTCCTTCCTTTCTTCATCCTTACCGGAAGGGCCTGATGCTCTCTCTCTCTCTCTCTCTCTCTCTCTCTCTCTCTCTCTCTCTCTCTCTCTCTCTCTCTCTCTCTCTCTCTCTCTCTCTGAAATACAACACCCCATTGCGTGATCCCCTCCCTTCATCACCTCAGTAGGCACTCCACACTCTCTGTCCCACCTCCTTCAGTGCCTGTGTCGGCGACCCCTTTAGTGCCACCCCCCTTCATCTTCCACCCAGTGTCGCAGTTCAGAAGTTACCATGTATATGTCACCGTACACTTTGGCACTTCCCTCGACGTGTCCTCTGTTACAGTGTCCCTCGTGCGTTCCAGAGCGTTAGGGTTCGGTGATATATAAAGTAAGAAGAGCATCGCCTTTTGCCGTGATTCTTCTGGAGTCTGGGCCGTAACTCGCCCTCTCAAAAAGCTTAATTTAAGAGGCATTTTTCCCCAGACGAAAGCCGCTCATGAGACAACATTTGTGAGCAGGCGCAGTGTTCGCGCAAAGGTATGAATGACGGGAGGAACACAATGGTGGGACGCGACGCACTTCTGCCGTGTGGTGTCGCGAGCCTCGTGTTGGCGAGAGAGGCTGACGTGAAGGGAGGTGAGGTGGAGGCGTAAGAGAGGGAGGATAATGAAGGCCAGGAAGAAAGAGAGAGAGAGAGAGAGAGAGAGAGAGAGAGAGAGAGAGAGAGAGAGAGAGAGAGAGAGAGAGAGAGAGAGAGAGGATAGAAATAAAAAACGAGCGACACCACTTTTTTTCAGGAGAGTTTGTGTTCTCCAAACCCAACGATGTATCCTGAGGGACTCCACTCCGGCACACTTTCATCTCGCCTCTCATTCCTGGAACTTTAATCAGTGAAGAACCTCGGGTGGAGACAAACTTGTCCTCTAACCTTAATTAAGAAGCACTCCCACTGACCTGGCCCTCGTTGTGTGTGTGTGCCCTGTCTGAGGTGATGTAAATGTGCAGCTTTGTTATAGTTGTTTTTACAATAACCTTCAACTAACGCTCTTCCTCCTCCTCCTCCTCCTCCTCGCTCTTCTCTCTTCCTCCTTTCCATCATCAGTAATTTCCATCCATCCACCCTTCACTCAGTTATATCCTTTCCCTGTTCACTTGCTTTCACTTCCTCCTCCTCCTCCTCCTCTTCCCTCTCCCTCCCTCTCTCTGACTTCTTTCTCACACCTCGGAAGCTGATGAAAAAGAAAGGGTAGGTGGGCTGAGGGCTCTGAAGTGGGGCTTTGTTTTACTTCTCCCTTAAACAAGCAAACAATCCTGCGCTCTTCTTCCTTCCTTCCTTCCTTCCTTCCTTGTCTGTCCTGTTTGCTTATCTGTCTATCTGTCCTGCCTCTTCTGCTTACCTGTCTGTCTACCTCTCCTTACTCTTCTGTTTGTATGTTTGTATGTGTATCTTCTAGTGTTTTGTTTGTTTATGTCGTAGTCTGTTTGTTTTACTGTCTCCTATTGATAAAGTTAATGTCTTTATACCTGTCTGTCTGTCTGTCTGTCTGTCTGTCTGTCTGCCTATTTTCCTTTTGGAGTAATTTTTGATGTGTGTGCTTTTTGTCTGTTTGTCTGTCTGTCAAGTAACTAGCTAATCAACTCTCTCTCTCTCTCTCTCTCTCTCTCTCTCTCTCTCTCTCTCTCTCTCTCTCTCTCTCTCTCTCTCTCTCTCTCTCTCACGTCTCCAGTTTCTGAAACGCCTCTACTAGTACACAGGAAAAAATACAGCAACACATACTCACACACATAAAAAGAAATATGTACGTATTTCTTGCATGAGAGTTTCTATAATGTTTTCAGTGGAGTGTGGGTGGCAGGGAAAGGAAGGAGCGAGGTGGTAGTCAGAGTGAATAGTAATCATGGGCACGTTGTTTTTTCCCCTTGTTTCCCTTTCATCGTCTGTAGGAGGAGTGAAAGGAGGGAGAACTCAAACGTTAAGAGAGAAGTAACGATGGAAGGAGGAAAGGAAAGTAAGAAAGGAAAGGGAATATAAAAGAAAGAATAAAATAAACAAAGGGTAAAGGAGGGAAATTGGCAGCAAGGAAGGAAAGAAGGAGCAGTGGGTGGAAGAGAAGGGAAGGTAAGGGAAAGAAGAGTGGAGGAAGGGAGAATATGAATAAATAATGGATAAAAATGTAATGGAGAGAATCAGAACTGTGGAGAGGAAGGGGTGAAATGGAAATAGAGGAGGAGGAAAGTGAATATGGAGAGAAGATAGAAATGAAAAAAAAAAATAAGAGGAGAGAATAAGTAATGCTGAGAGAGAGAGAGAGAGAGAGAGAGAGAGAGAGAGAGAGAGAGAGAGAGAGAGAGAGAGAGAGAGAGAGAGAGAAAGAGAGAGAGAGAGAGAGAGAGAGAGCAGCATCAAACAGTCATCCCAACCTCTGCCTACCCAAGTCTGTCTAATCTAAGTTTTATGCAATGCGCCACTCTCGTGTGTTACAACATTAGCATCCCGGCGGTGCGGAAATGACGGAGCGAGGCGGGAACAAATGACAAGGCAACGCAACGCCCGGCTTCGTAATACCCTCCTCCGTGCAACACTTCGTCAAATTAAACCCAAATGAAACATCATCATGCATCTCTCTGAGTATTGCCTTCTTTTTTTTTTTTTTGTTTATCCTCCCCATAATGACCCGAATAATTACGTAATGGAATTGGTAGGACTCGAGAGCAAACAGGGACCAAAGGATGCAATTAGACTACAGTTCTGTATGACGAGGGGAGGAAGGGAAAGAGGGCGAGGAGGGTAGGTAGAGGGAGGGAGATAGAGAGAGGGGGAAAGACACTGAGAAGAAAGACAATAATGAAAGACAATAGTGAAATGTTAACACAGTGGCGCAGCTTGTATGAAAGGGACTCTCTCTCTCTCTCTCTCTCTCTCTCTCTCTCTCTCTCTCTCTCTCTCTCTCTCTCTCTCTCTCTCTCTCTCAGATACTAAATCATATATAGGACATTAAAGTTCAAGGAAAAACGTTAAATGTTCATCAGTCACTTATATTAGCGAGTATACTATTACAAAACTGACATAATTAATCTACAGACCTTTTTTTCTTTCTGGCAGGTAAGTATGCGGGTGAATGTTCCATATGAGCCAAGCATAACCTGCCTGCGACTGATGTCTGTGTAGCAAAAATAACGGTATATAAAATAACCGATAGAACTATAATGCCAACCATATCTCTGGCAAACCATTCATCTAAAACTCTCACAAATATTAAGGAACTATCCAGCATAACTTGGAACAGACGAAATATCAGAAACATCTATGGTTGATCCAGATTTATGAGAATGAGCGTGTTTTAGAGCGCTTGGATTGCTCGTGAATAAATAAAATACAGGTAAAGAGGAGGTGGCAGGGATCAAACCCATGACAGGACACTCAAGGCTCACGGTTCTTTGTAACTCGAGCCATAACAATCTGATACAGTCTGACTTACTGAGTGTCACTGGGTATGAGCTGTGGCTGTATGCTATGAACTCGTAGCTTTTGTCTTGAAGTCCATCTAAGATAGAAAAGTGTCGGCGCAAAACATCAATTTGTGTAAATCGATGAATTTCAACATAATGATCAGTGAATATTGAGCATCACTACACGACTTCATACTTAGAACTTTTCGGAATCACTACAGACTGGATTTTAGCAGCGCCTTTAAAGTGTAACGCAGTACATCATTAAAAATAATACTTTTTTTTTTCAAAGACAGTGATGGGCGTGGCAATTACTTCTTTCAAGGTTACGAAACAATGGAGACAGCACATGGCGGCGTGCTGGCCCTGAACCGCTGCCTTGCACGATGCCTCTACTTAATCACACACATAAGTATAGGGATCCTGAAACAAATAAAAGACTTGAGCTGTGTTCCTCAAGCGTATATACAAAACTACATTAATATGATATATATGTGGCTATTTGTTCAAGCGAGTGAGAAAACCGAGTATTCAATATTTCTTAGTGGAAGATACAGTGTAGAGGCTTAGGCGTCAGTAGTAGCGCCCATTATCGTGTATATTTTGGGATTATTTTACAAATACTCAATCAAGTGAAGTATTTGTTATTGCTGTACTTGTCTGTACTTGTCGCTGTTTGGCATTTTATTTCACTCGTCGGGTGGGTAAGGCAGTGGAGAGTCATCTCTGTAAGGGAGAGCAACGTGTATGCTTTTATTTTATTAACCAAGATATCGTAAAAAAAAAAAAAAATGACGGTAGTGCAGACGGATACAAAAATGGAAAAATAAAATAAAAAGTTCTGTAGGAATGACCTTTAATGGGCAGGCAACCGACAGATGAGTGAAGAAGGTCAGGAGAAGAATTTGTCCACCACTGAAATCGTAAAAAAAAAAAAAAAAAAAAAGACAATAGTGATGAAATTTCAATCTTAACCAGTCACTTTATCACCGGATTAAGAGATTACTAATTGACTCCTTGCCACCACAACATCTTGAATAACATCGCAGAGGGTATTCATATCACTGGTGCCTTCTGGGTGATGAAATTATGAAAGGATACGTGACGATGTGATATGAAGAGGCGAGCCTGAAGAGGTTTGGCTGCCTCACTCCTTCACTTATCCAATGATCTTGTCCGTCCATCTGATGTTGTATAATTCCTGCGCCTGGTCAAGCCCACACCCTTCCACTTTTCCTTATATTAATGTTGAAAAGAACTACAACAACGACAGGGGATGAAAAGGCCGATGATGTGGAGGACGATACAATGAATAACAAAATCATACATATCGGAATGAGACAAAAAAACAACAACTCCAATCCAACGGAAGGAATTACAAAAGGAGGAAGAATTGATGTTGAAAATAACGAAGAAGAGCAACGATAAGCGGTGAAAACGACGATGAAAAGGACGATACAATGAATAACAATGAATTCGTGTCGGAATGATGTAAACTACTCTACGTAATCCAAAGGAAAGAATTACAAAAGGTGGAAGAATTGATGGGATCTGCCCCTCAACGTTAACAAATGGCAAATCTACCACACGAACACAACAAAGAACACGAAGAAAAATGAATATAGATTATGTTAAGAGGAACCCTGACCGCGCACCTCACGTACACCACCACCTCAAGTGTTATTTATAGCCAATGGCAGTCTTAAATTTTCTCAGCGGGCAACACGAGGAAGTAATATATTCGCTTACATATTTCCCTTTCTATAACAAATAACACCTTCGAGAGGAGGAGGGAGTGTGAACCATCTCTTTACCTATAAATTCAAACCCATTTAATTTACGTGGAGGAAGCGTGTCAATTTTTGTGTTTATATAATAGTGTATAGTCTGATCAAATATGTAAAGCGGTTCCAAGCTGTATTGTGCTGTTTAGATATAAAAAAAAATTAAGCGTTTACCAAGATAAAGATATCAAGTGAATGAACCAACGGATGAAAGAAAGAATGAATGAATGAACGAATAAGTAAATTAGTAAATAAATACAACAACAAAAAAACTCGAATAAAAAAAAAAAAATCAAGTAAAAAGCAGATAAATATATAGATAAAAACAATGAACTAAGTTAAGCTAAAAAGTTATGAAATAAGTTTTATAGAGACTGTTGTCATTATCAGCCTATACGTCATTATCATCATCATCATCATTTGGTTACTACACTTGCTGAAAGACTATCAGCTAAATAGAAATAAAATATATAAAGATTCATTACACTCATTCTCTGATTTTAATATAAGGCATAAAGGACGACAATGTTAAGTAAATCTAATCAACAAAATTGGTAGGGGGGAGATATTAATGAAAGACAGAAAACTATGAATACCGGAAAGACGAAGAGAGAAGGTGGAGAGAGCGAGAGAGAAGTGTTGTAACAAGTTTTCGGGAGATAAGGAACTATCACAGAAAGGCCTCAATCCTAAAATACTGAAGATAACACTGCCACAGGTGGTTATGGGCACCATGTGGGAGTCTGTAGAGGATCAGAGAGTTGTGTAAAGGAAGTGAGGTGAATGTTTTGAACAGCAACAACAGACAGAGTTAGCAAGTAAAGAAAAAGAAAATATTGTGGTATTCATATGAGGTAAGTAAAGAGATTCTTGGGGGAAATGGAGAGTGGAAAATTATCTCGAATTGAATTGGTCTTTACTTTTTTTTTTTTTCTTTCTTTCTTTCTTTTGGCTTGCCTTTCTCAAAATATTTTCTTCTTTCTTGAGTGCAGCTTGATATATGCCACAAGCAGATACTTGTACATATAAATATATTGGTTATGTTTTTTTTTTTTTTTACAGATTTACATATTACTTTGCCTTTTTTTTTACAGATTTACATATTACTTTTCCTTTTTTTTTTTTTTGCAGATTTAGCAAAGTTTATTTTACATACCCTAATCTTTAATCCTGTGCCTTATTTTTTTCTTGTACCTAATTTATGTAAAAGTCTCTCTCTCTCTCTCTCTCTCTCTCTCTCTCTCTCTCTCTCTCTCTCTCTCTCTCTCTCTCTCTCTCTCTCTCTCTCTCTCTCTCTCCTTTCTTTTCTTCCCTTTTCTTTTCTTCTGTTCTCTTTTCCTTTCTAATTTCCCACGTGTCTCTTCTCCAAGTGTTATCTCGTTCATCTAATTTCGCGGGGGAAATTGCTGCACTTTTTTTTTTTTTTTCATCCTTATCTTTTCCTTGCTTCCATTTCCGCCTTCTCCCTCGCCACCATTTACCCATCGCTTGTTTTACCACCACCGCCACTGCCACCGCCACCGCCACCGCCACTGCCACTGTCGTCGCCACCATCCTTAAACATGGGTACGTTGGGTGTCAAAGCGCCTGTCTGTCTGGCTTGCTGTCTGGACCTGAATCTCATTATCTTGTTAGCTTTCCTCTCCTGCGATCATTATTTACCGCCGGCGTTCCCTCTATCAGTTCGTAAAGGGACTCGAAGAGAGATTGGATGCTACCAGTTTGCTTTTCTTTCCTCTTTTTTTTATTTTTTTATTTAAGGGATGTCACTTTTTTTCCATTTCCCTGTATTGCATGGTGCAAGTTTCCATTTGCCCTTTAGATGAGACAAGGGCCCAGTTTGCAGTGGACATTGCTGCGTACAGTGCCATCTGGGATATTAATCCTTTCACTGCTAGGCAAATACTTTTCTGTATCCGTCTACAACTTTTTAGATACTTTCTTATGTACTACATTTTCTTAAATTACCCTCCACACACTCTTTCCTTCTTTCTGTAAGCATTTTCTACAATGTTTTCAATCTTAACAAAGGAAGATCATATCAGTGAAAGAGTTAAACTGCGCTGCTGACAGAAAACGCAATTTTTGGGCAAGAAGGGCTTTCAGCTCTGTCTGTCAACATCTACCTTTCCTTCTTGCTGGAAGTTTGCCTACATTCAACCTGTTCCTAAAAAGGGTGACCGTTCTAATCCCTCAAACTACCGTCCTATTGCTTTAATTTCCTGCCTATCTAAAGTTTTTTAATCTATCCTCAACAAGAAGATTCTTAAACTTCTATCACTTCACAACCTTCTATCTGATCGCCAGTATGGGTTCCGTCAAGGCCGCTCTACTGGTGATCTGGCTTTCCTTACTGAGTCTTGGTCATCCTCTTTTAGAGATTTTGATGAAACTTTTGCCGTTGCCTTGGACATATCAAAAGCTTTTGATAGAGTCTGGCACAAAGCTTTGATTTCCAAACTACCCTCCTACGGTTTCTATCCTTCTCTCTGTAACTTCATCTCAAGTTTCCTTTCTGACCGTTCTATTGCTGCTGTGGTAGACGGTCACTGTTCTACTCTTAAACCAGTGGTGTTCCTCAGGGTTCTGTCCTGTCACCCACTCTCTTTTTATTATTCATTAATGATCTTCTAAACCAAACTTCTTGTCCTATCCACTCCTACGCTGATGATTCCACCCTGCACTTTTCCACGTCTTTTCATAGACGTCCAACCTTTCAGAAGGTAAACATTTCACGCAGGGAAGCCACAGAACGCTTGACTTCTGATCTTTCTAAAATTTCTGATTGGGGCAGAGCAAACTTGGTATTGTCCAATGCCTCAAAAGCTCAATTCCTCCATCTATCAACTCGACACAATCTTCCAGACAACTATCCCCTCTTCTTCAATGACACTCAACTGTCCCCCTCTTCTACAATGAACATCCTCGGTCTGTCCTTTACTTATAATCTGAACTGGAAACTTCACATATCATCTCTAGCTAAAACAGCTTTTATGAAGTTAGATGTTCTGAGACGTCTCGTCTCCGCCAGTTTTTCTCACCCCCCCAGCTGCTAACTCTGTACAAGGGCCTTATCCGTCCATGTATGGAGTATGTATGCTTCACATGTCTGGGGGATTTCCACTCATACTGCTCTTCTAGACAGGGTGGAATCAAAAGCTTTTCGTCTCATCAACTCCTCTCCTCTAACTGACTGTCTTCAGCCTCTCTCTCACCGCCGCAATGTTGCATATCTAGCTGTCTTCTACCGCTATTTTCATGCTAACTGCTCTTTTGATCTTGCTAACTGCATGCCTCCCCTCCTTCCGCGGCCTCGCTGCACAAGACTTTCTTCTTTCTCTCACCCCTATTCTGTCCACCTCTCTAACGCAAGAGTTAACCAGTATTCTCAATCATTCATCCCTTTCTCTGGTAAACTCTGGAACTCCCTGCCAGCTTCTGTATTTCCACCTTCCTATGACTTGAATTCCTTCAAGAGGGAGGTTTCAAGACACTTATCCATCAATTTTTGACCACTGCTTTGACCCTTTTATGGGACTGCCATTTCAGTGGGAATATTTTTTTATTGGATTTGTATTGCCCTTGGCCAGTGTCCTTCCTACATAAAAAAAAAAAAAAATCAAGAGGATATCGGCGCCCTAAGCATGTCTTCCACTTAGAATATAGTTTTTTTTTTTTCTGATAGTCAAAGTTTTTTGAGTTTCGTTACTTTTCAGTTAGGGTTATCGACCTTTCTGCTTTGAATGGTTTTAGTTTCATCACTTAACTCAACCTCATTACTGGGAAAAAAAAAAAAAAAACATGAGACAGACAAGCAGGCAGACAGACAAGGAGACAGACAAAGAAACAGAGAGACAGACAGACTTAGTTCTTAGTAACATCAACAACACGTGTTTCATTTGTGTTCTTCTTGTCTCGATATCACGACTTTCTTTCATTTGTTTTATTTTCACATGCCAGGAATTTTCTTACATTTTCTAACTTGGGTACTTGTCTTTTTTTCATATTCACGAACCTTTTCTTATCCCTTTTTTCCTCCCCTGTGTGCTGGACGTACCTATAAAAGTCTGCTCTGGACTCTTGCCCTCAGCATCCTCAGGTGGTTCTGGCGTGGAATGGAGTGTTCCCGTCATCCTCACTGAGCTAGTTACCTTCACGTTACCTTGGCATTGGGAAAGTATGTATGTATATTCAATGTCTTTTTACGTCCTTTTTTAATACAGGTATTGTTCCCATCCTTCAGTTTGTCAATCATTCCTTGTTGTCTTATGTCGTATTGTGAAAGAGTGCATGTAGTACTCGTATATTCACTTTTTTCCGTGTTTTTTTAGGGTTTTTTCTTCGTTTCCTTCATCCTCCCCTGTGTATTCAGCATCTTTCTCCTTCTTTTTGAAGTATGAGTATTGTTCCCGTCATCCTTCACTTTGTCATTGGTTCTTTGTTGTTGTTCTCTTTTATTGTCAATGATTGTATGTAGTGCTCGTATATTCACCAGTTTTTTTTCATGTTTTTTTTTTTTTTTCGTTTCGTTCAACCTTTCCTAGTTCGTCATCCATTTCCTTATATATATATATATATATATATATATATATATATATATATATATATATATATATATATATATATATATATATATATATATATATATATATATATATATATATATTTTTTTTTGTGTGTGTGTGTGTGTGTGTGTGTGTGTGTGTGTGTGTGTGTGTGTGTGTGTGTGTGTGTGTGTGTGTGTGTGTGTGTGTGTGTGTGTGTGGGCGGGGGAGAAAATACGGATTAGAAAACAGGAAAATTCTTAGTTCCTGCTTTATATATATATATATATATATATATATATATATATATATATATATATATATATATATATATATATATATATATATATATATATATATATATATATATATATATATATATATATATATATATTTTGCATTTCCTTCATCTTCTCTCAGTTAAAATAGTTTCTCTGCCATTTTTTTTTTTAGCAAAAGAAAAAAAAATCCCAAAAACTCTTCTCACTTCTTCCTTTTTAGTACATAATTTCTATTTTTCTTTGTCATCTTCCAGTTTAAATTGTGCCTACCCATTTCTCTTGTTGGTGGGAAAAAACACATCGAAAAGGTGGAAATATCTTTTTAGGTTTTGGTTTCTAAGAACGTAAATCTTGGTGAACTGTTCTTTTGTCTCTCTGGATTCAGTAAGTACCGTTGTCTCCAGCTCATATGTTCTCCTTTCTGCTTAAATTTATTTTCTCTTTTCTTTCCTGTTCTTGTTTTTCATCCTCCTGGCCTTTTTTTTCCGTTTTCTTATACTCCTCCTCCTCCTCCTCCTCCTCCTCCTCCTCCTCCTCCTCCTCCTCACATTTGCTCCCTCTGCCTTCCCACAGCCCCGAACTAAGTCTTCTTTCATGTATGTGTTTGAAAATGTGTGTGTGTGTGTGTGTGTGTGTGTGTGTGTGTGTGTGTGTGTGTGTGTGTATGTTGTAGGCGAGGCCAGACGTCTTCATCCCTTTTTCTTCATGTTTTCCATCTTAGTGTCGTCGTGCGAGCAAGAGAGAGAGAGAGAGAGAGAGAGAGAGAGAATCACTTTCATTGTTATTTTTCTGGCCTTAATAACGAACTTCTTGCCTCACATTTTCCCCCCACATACACTTGCTATACTCCAGAAGGAAATATGTGTTCTCTCCCACCACACAGTTGTCTCCACTCGCCCACACACTTTGGAACGAACCGCGTGTCCTTGAAAAGAATCCTCAGTTTTTAAGCTTGATTCATGTGTTTCGATGTGAAGGTGTTAACACTCCATTAAAACTCTGAGCAACAGATACTTATTGCGTCACTAAGATACTTCACCCACTGATCACTCCCTCCCGCGTGAATTTGGTGGCGTGGCTTTTGGGGGATTGAGCTTGATGGTCTTCACTTTTTTGATCCCTTGCCTGAATTTGGGTCCATGACGAGGCAGACAGTTCTTAGCCAGGAAGTGTTGGGTAACATGGAGTTAATATATGGATAATCGTATGTTGGCAGAAGATAAAAATAGATCCAATGTTACGGCAGTGTGTAAAAAAAAATTGGAAACTGTCAATTAAAAGAAGCAGAAATAATTGATAATAGTATGATAGAAGATAGAAAGAGACAGAGTGAAAAAAATAATATAGTTAAAAGAAGCAGAAATTATGGATAATCTTATGAGAGCAGAAAATAAGCAGAGATGCAACATTACGACGGTGAGTAAAAAAAAAAATGGAGACAGTTAATTAAAAGAAGTACAAATCATTGATAATCGTATAACTATATAAGATGAAAAAAGAGATGCCACATTACGAAGACGAGTGAGGATTTACAGTCCGTCAGTTTAAAGAGAAGAGTTAATGAAATGAAAAGTTTTTGACTCGCCCAAGAGATGCCTGGGAAAGCCTGCAGAGATGAAAGTTATAGTGACTGGTGACGCAGTTTTTTCTTTGCTCCAGATATTGAATCTTTACTAACCGGAAAAAAAATAAACAAATAAATAAATAAATAAGGCACCGGAAATATTTACCATGGCGAGATGCAACTTAAATACTCATGAAATTTAACTATTTTTGCACTACTTATCCACGACACACACACACACACACACACACACACACACACACACACACACACACACACATTCGCGCATCACAAACATTCACTAAACAACTGTCCCACACACTTACTTTCTCCCTCCCTCTCTTTCCCATCCTCTCCCTCCCTTCCGTACAGATTAATCCCTCGAAATAGAAAAGAAAGAAATGAAGCGACGATTTATAATGATGTAATGTTATTTTCCTCATTATCAGCGAGTGGAATTAATTACTGTCGAGCACCACGTATTCACAACGCCGCCCAGATCCACTTGTAGCGTAATTCATGAACAAGACAGAAGCGCGCAAAAATGTAAATTGAATTCCATTACGCGAGGATTCTTTTACACTTTATTTTTATCAAATACTTCCCCTTCCTTGTCTGTTTCCTTCGCTCCATCCCTCTTCTCTCTCCCTCTCTCCCTCTCTTTTTCTTCGTCCCTTTATTCAATACTTCATAAAGCGTCTTAATATTTTCTTCTCCAGCTTTCCTCCTTCTTTTCTCACCACACACTTCTCGCTTCACTTTTTTTTCCCCCTCACTCCTCCGCTCTTCTTAGTGGTGTGTGGGGGAGGCTTAAAGTTCTCCTGGGAAGTCTAAATATCACAGTTACCCTCCCTAATTACCCCAGTTTTCTCTTGACCCTCGACCCCATTTTCTTTCCCGGCACCCACCCTGATATTTCTTCTCTTTTTTCGTTATTATTCTTTCCCTCAAGACGTAAAAGATGAAGTGAAGGGAGGCAGCTGAGGGGACTTAGCTTAATACAGTGTTAAGGTGTGTGTGTGTGTGAGTGTGTTAAAGGAGATAATGTTATGCACTCTTGCTTTCCCTCCTGAGGTGCAAAACGGCAATTCTAGAACGAAGGGTGATAACAGAAAACATTAACCAAACCAATACAAAGAGAGTAAATAGAGAGGGGAGAGTTGCAGCTTCCCTACTCGCCCTCTGTAATCGCATTATGGCGCACACTGTAGTGATTTTTGTTCATCCTAAGCCTGTATCGTCTGCAGGGTTCGATGTTCGGTATGATGGTTTATTTCTCAGTGGTATGGATGGTTGGCCTCCTTTCGCAGTGGCCCACCATGAAAAATCGTAGTTTGTCTCAGCATGTGAGTGATCTCTGGCCTGTATCGCCCGCAAGTTTCAATATTCAACTTGATGGATTATATTTCTCAGTGACATGGATGGTTGGCCTCCCTTCGTGGTGGCCCAGCAGGTTTGTTTGTTTGTTTGTTTTCTGAAGTGAAGTCTCGAAATGCTCTTCTATATAGAAAATCGTGGTTAATGGCAGCATGTGAGTTATCTCAGGCCACTTGATGTTGCAAGAAAAGTCAAGTCACTGAGGCCAGTATTTTATAAACATTCTAGTCTCTCATAAGAGTTGTATTCAGATGCTACAGAAATTATAAATCGTAGTGTAAGAGGCAGGCGTCTTTACCAGTGATGCAGAATACTCAAACTATCACTGGAGTCATGAAAACATACTTGGAAATATCAATAATTTCCACTAGAGGCCGTTAAAAGTTGTCGAGATAAAACACTAAAAACTATTATATTA
>NC_087155.1:87500-137500 GCF_035594125.1 Scylla paramamosain
CCGGTGAGAGAAACACAACCACCGCGATACAGTTTCCCATCCTTAATTAGTTTAGTGTGTTACATTTCATGGCCATTGTGGGGAGGCTGATGCACGCGTCCATGCCGTCACTCTTACCGGAAAAATACTGGAGCTTTAAACACACACACACAAACACACACACACACACACACACAACGAAGTATGTCCTGTATAACTACTACTACCTACACCACAAGCTGAACTGTAGAATAATGTAGGGTCATTTTTGAACAGGGAAGACAGAGGAACGTAGCAATCTCCTGAGAAATTCCGCTCGAAGCTCTTCATTGAACCAGAATAGCTCCCGTCAGGAAAGTGAAGCCTGGTAGTGGATGTGATGAAGCACTGTTACATCAAAGAGAAACGAAAATAGATTTTATGATAACAGGCAATGAAGGACTCGGTGAAAAATAAAAGTGCTATTGACGGAGTAAGTGCAGAAAACGGCCGTCGTGGTATTAGACAAAGGCAGAGTGAGTGTTAAAAATAAACCTTTTTTTTTTTAATTATGTACATTAATAGAAAGTAAATAGGAAGTAAGAAGTACATGATATCTACAGTGGTCATAGAATTGATGCGGGATAGTGAACTGTCATTATGTGTATGTGATTTTTTATTTATTTATTTATTTTGTGTGTGTGTGTGTAAGTGAAAATAAGTCAGTTTAATTTCAGAAAAACAAACCAGAAGTAATACCCAAAATAAACTCGGGTATTTTCACCGAGAGTAACAAACGGAAAGGCTGAATCACTAACAAACAAATAAATTAATCCCTCAGGCTTCACAAAGTGCTTCGAAACTCGTCCAGAACCAGAGGCAGTGAACACAGACTCGATGAACCCTTGTCGGCCATGCAGGTGACCACTGGGACTGTGCCGCGTGTTTGTTTGCATGTTTGTTGGCCTGCATCATTAATGAGGCATAAGAAAAGATAATTTTTTTTCGCCAAACTGTTGATACTGAGAGAGATACACCAGTTTGCTCTTTCATTGCCTCGTTCTTCCATGTGATGAACGACGGTTTTGTGTTTCAGAGGCAAACGACCGAGCTCATTGTGACCCTCGTGTTTGTGCCTCTCTGTGTGCTGGCCTGGCATTCTGTGTGGACGTGGCGGTGTTGTCTACACTGGTGGTGGTGATGGTGATAGCGATGGTGAATGTGCGGGACTGTGGTGGTGATGATGATGGTATTTGCGGTTGCAGCATCCAGGAATCGTGGTGGTGATGGTGGTTGTTATGGTGGTAAGTGAATTTTAGGAAGTTTTAATTATTTTATCTTTTACGTTTACTTTTCCCCCGTAATCGTTATTCAAAGTGAGTGCAAATTTTTTAAATGAGAGGAAGACACATACACACCATTGTGAACCTAGATGAATGCAGCGTTAGGTTAATGATGATGAACAATTTCCTTCCCGTTTGCCTTAATTAACTTATACCTGCCTCTCTCTCTCTCTCTCTCTCTCTCTCTCTCTCTCTCTCTCTCTCTCTCTCTCTCTCTCTCTCTCTCTTACGCGTGATGAATAAGAGGATTTTACCGGATTTAATCGAGTTTTAAGTTTCATCTTCACTGCAATATTTCTGGTTAACCTCGTGACCACCTTTCAACCTGAGATCAGTAACCTTTGTTGGCTGTGGATGAATAGTCGGTGTAATGAAGTGGTGGACGTGAGGCCTCACTTTACGCTTTACGCTGACGCCTGGGTGGTTTTTGAATGCTCTAAATCATCTACGTTTTTTGGCTAGATGCTTCAGCTTCCTTGGTTGTGTGTCTAAGTCGTAGAATATAACGTGTGTGTGTGTGTGTGTGTATGTGTGTGTTTCTCGTCTTCGTAAGTTTTCGGCTTCCCTTCGTGGTCATAATGAAACAGATTCCTGGACTTACACTCTTCTTACCTGCAGGCGACACCCTTAGGAAATTAGTGCACTTTTTTTTGCTAAGTTTGTATATTTTCACAATAAGAGAAATTATATTGTATACACTTCATTGAAACGTGAAAATGTGCAAGTCTGATCAGTGGGTATATATTCTCAGTTTTGTCTTTATATTGATAGCCGATTTTTTCCTTCACAAAATAGCCTCTCGTGTACCGAGGGTTCGTGGCCACACACAGCCCTCCCCCGCATCCTTGTTGTCTCCCTAATGGCGTCTTGCAGCTATTGTCGGTCGTTGCTCAGGGCTAAAGAATCCATGTACTGCCACAATACGGGCAGGCCGGCCATAATACGCTGTCCAATGGGGTATTTAAGGGAGCCTACCCAGAAGGAAAAACAGTGGTCATGGGAGTGAGTTTTAATGGAAGACTTTAAATGACTAGCGAAAGGCCACTACTGTGTACTACCAACAGAGATGGTACTTGTTAGCTGGAGTCTAATCAAAGTAGTGTTACATGGTCGCGTACAGGGAAAAGTGTATGTACTGCATTGTTAGTTTTGAACCCTTTGGATTCGTTTGGATCTCAGGAGCCTTCGATCGGTCAGCACTAAACAGGCCCTCGCAGGGATCAAAAAGTGACGAGGCTTGTTTGATGCGACTCCTCTCTATCGAAGTAGCAACCCTCGTCAAGGCAAGGCAGCACGTGTGTGTGTGTACGCGTGTGTGTGTGTGTGTGTGCCTAGAGGAGGCGCAGCGTACAGCGGATGGCATTTTTGTGATATTTACTTGTAGCCCTTGACCTTTATCCTTGTGCTGTCAGAGAAACACGCAAAATATGATAGAATGCCATGACACACACACACACACACACACACACACACACACACTCACAGAAGCCACTGCTAGGACTCCCACAGCAACTTTACCAGTCAGTCTTCAGGGACGAGACAAAGCTTTTGGTTGTGCGCCTCTGAGATGCTTCCTGACGTCCTGGTTTCCGGCGGAGAGTGGTGTAGGGAAGGTCCTTAGGAATGTCACCATATGTGTGTGTGTGTGTGTGTGTGTGTGTGACTGAGCAAGAGAGAGAGAGAGCAGTTTTAGTAGTGTAAATGCAATGGTAAGTGTTAGCCACGTAGTTCAGTTAACAGCCATTAAGATGAATACTCCCATCACACCTTTATTAAGTTGTCGGGCTTGAATGAAACCAATCACGGAGTTTGCAATAAGCTGTATGTGAGCCACGCTATCGAACGCTGTTTCCAGAGAAGATTTCGACTTTTTTTTTTTTTTTATTCTGCATTAATTATTTGATACTGTATATTTAATGGTGCTCTTACTAATCATGGTTTTTCTTTGGATTCTTTCATCTTTGCACATCACCTAAATATTCCTGGATTACTTTCTAGTTAATGGTATCTAGTTCTTTTTAACGACAAATAGGTTTTTTTCTATTTATTTTTTTCTTTACCATTTCTCTTTTGTTGTATAATAACCTGATTTGCTGCGGCGTATATAAACTTGTGGTTGACGTTCTTCCCGTCTCTGCCTCCTTACCTTGCTGATCTGCACACCGCCCACACGCAGGAGCGTTGTATTGACGCACCTTCTCGCCAGTAAAATTCATTCATGTTTGCTTTCCTGCGTGACATCAAAAGAGAGACAGGACTAGATTCGCCTGGGATTTACATAGCGTGCGTTCCTTCCTCCTGACCTGCATTACTACACTTTCACTCCCGTACTCATCTCCATTACGTTCTTGGTGTACCTCATGTCTTTTCCTGGAATCTCGGGTTGACAAGTCGTCACGCAGCCCACGACCCAGCCTCACCCTTGCTACATATTTCAGTCCCTCCCAACTTTATTTTTCGTTTATCCCTCAGTTATTGATCAGTGGTGGATGACTCCCGTTGTGCGATAGTGCCTTGGTGCTTCTAGGAGAGGGAAGTACCTCTTGTGTAGACGAAATTGCAGACAGGTAGGTAAGTAAGCAGGACAGTTGTATGTAAGTAGGTATATAGGGAAGTTAATAAGCTTGGTAGCTGGGCAGTAGAATAAACAGGCAATAATTAGGTAGGTGGATAGGTAGTAAGTAGGGTAGGTTGATAAGTAAATAGGAAATGAAGTAAGTAACTAGTAGCAAAGAGTGGGAACCGCTTGTCTGGAATGGGTTTCATCCGTACACTACCAAAATTGAGGGAGTAGATACGCTTCGGTGTTCCGCAGACTTGTTTTACGGATAACTTGGCGTCCCGCTGGATGTGGCAGGACAGTCATGGAACACTTGCACCTGTTAATTGTTCGTCTGAGGTTGGTTTATTGTTGGTTTTAGTAGTTTACATTCACTTAAAATTATTTCACATTCTACAATTCATTTAAAAAGATATCTGGCGACTACCAACCATTACTTTCTTCTTCATTGTGGAAATCTTAATGTAAAACAGGTCGTTAGTTCACGTATTAATTGGTATTTGAGTTTTAGAAAACTAATTCATCACTTTGGGTAAATTAACTTGTTCTTAGCTAAGCAGGTAGATAAGTGAAGTAAGTGGGGGCTGTAAATATGTCATCACGGGTTTCCATTTGTCTGTCACGAAAAGTAAGGAAGAGGACATGCCTCGGTGTTCTCAGACCGGTGTTGTGGCTCAGCTACCACTAGGGGGAGTGTTGCAGGAGAGTAAGGAAGAGAACATGCCCCGGTGTTCTCAGACCAGTGTTGTGGCTCAGCTACCAGTACGGGAGTGTTGCAGGACAGTAAGGAACAGAACATGCCTCGGTGTTCTCAGACCGGTATTGTGGCTCAGCTACCAGTAGGGAAGTGTTGCAGGACAGTAGGGAAGAGAACATGCCTCGGTGTTCTCAGACCGGTGTTGTGGCTCACTTACCAGTAAGGGAGTGTTACAGGACAGTAAGGAAGAGAACATGCCTCGGTGTTCTCAGACCGGTGTTGTGGCTCAGCTACCAGTAGGGGAGTGTTGCAGGACAGTAGGGAAGAGAACATGCCTCGGTGTTCTCAGACCGGTGGTGTGGCTCACCTACCAGTAAGGGAGTGTTGCAGGACAGTAAGGAAGAGAACATGCCTCGGTGTTCTCAGACCGGTGTTGTGGCTCAGCTACCAATAGGGGGAGTGTTGCAGGACAGTAAGGAACAGAACATGCCTCGGTGTTCTCAGACCGATGTAGTGGCTCAGCTACCAGTAGGGGAGTGTTGAAGGACAGTAAGGAACAGAACATGCCTCGGTGTTCTCAGGCCGGTGTTGTGGCTCAGCTACCAGTAGGGGAGTGTTGCAGGACAGTAAGGAAGAGAACATGCCTCGGTGTTCTCATACCGGTGGTGTGGCTCAGCTACCCGTAAGGGAGTGTTGCAGGACAGTAAGGAACAGAACATGCCTCGGAGTTCTCAGACCCCGTGTTGTGGCTTAACTTCCAGTAGGGGAGTGTTGCAGGACAGTAACGAAGAGAACATGCCTCAGTGTTCTCAGACCGGTGTTATGGCTCAGCTACCAGTAGGGAAGTATTGCAGGACAGTAAGGAACAGAACATGCATCGGTGTTCTCAGACCGGTGTTGTGGCTCAGTTGCCTGTAGGTGAGTGTTGCAGGACAGTAAGGAACAGAACATGCCTCGGTGTTCTCAGACCGGTGTTGTAGCTCAGCTGCCAGTAGGGGAGTGTTGCAGGACAGTAAGGAACAGAACATGCCTCGGTGTTCTCAGACCGGTGTTGTGGCTCAGCTATCAGTAGGGGAGTGTTGCAGGACAGTAAGGAAGAGAACATGCCTCGGTGTTCTCAGACCAGTGTTGTGGCTCAGCTACCAGTAGGGGAGTGTTGCAGGACAATAAGAAACAGATTATGACTCGGTGTTCCCAGACCGGTTTTGTGTGTCACATACCAGTAGGGTAGTGTTGTAGGACAGTAAGGAACAGAATATGCCTCGGTGTTCTCAATCCGGTGTTGTGGCTCAGCTAACAGTAGGGGAGTGTTGCAAGACAGTAAGGAAGAGAACATGCTTCGGTGTTCTCAGACCGGTGTTGTAGCTCAGCTACCAGGTGGGGGAGTGTTGCAGGACAGTAAAGAACAAAACATGCCTCGGTGTTCTCAGACTTGTGTTGTGGCTCAGCTACCAGTAGGGGAGTGTTGCAGGACAGTGAGGAACAGAACATGCCACGGTGTTGTCAGACCGGTGTTGTGGCTCAGTTACCAGTAGGGGAGTGTTGCATGACAGTAAGGAAGAGAACATGCCTCGGTGTTCTCAGTCCGGTGTTGTGGCTCAGCTACCAGTAGGGGAGTGTTGCAAAAAAGAAAGGAACAGAACATGCCTCGGGTTCTCAGACCGGTGTTGTGCGTCAGCTACCAGTAGGGGAGTGTTCCAGGACAGTAAGGAAGAGAACATGCCTCGGTGTTCTTAGACCGGTGTTGTGGCTGAGTTACCAGTAGGGGAGTGTTGTAGGACAGTAAGGAAGAGAACATGCCTCGGTGTTCTCAGACCGGTGTTGTGGCTCAGCTACCAGTAGGGGAGTGTTGCAAAAAAGAAAAGGAACAGAACATGCCTCGGGTTCTCAGTCCGGTGTTGTGCCTCAGCTACCAGTAGGGGAGTGTTGCAGGACAGTAAGGAAGGGAACCTGTCTCGGTGATCTCAGACCGGTGTTGTGGCTTAGCTACCATTAGGGGAGTGTTGCAGGACAGTTAAGAAAAGAACATGCCTCGGTGTTCTCAGACCGGCGTCGTGGTTCAGCTACCAGTAGGGGAGTGTTGCAGGACAGTAAGGAACAGAACATGCCTCGGTGTTCTCAGACTGGTGTTGTGGGTCAGCTACCAGTAGGGGAGTGTTGCAGGACAGTTAAGAAGAGAACATGCCTCGGTGTTCTCAGACCGGTGTTGTAGCTCAGGTACCAGTAGGGGAGTATTGCAGGACAGTAAGGAACAGAAAATGCCTCGGTGTTCTCTGACTGGTGTTGTGGCTCAGCTACCAGTAGGGGAGTGTTGCAGGACAGTAAGGAACAGAAAATGCCTCGGTGTTCTCACACCAGTGTTGTGTCTCAACTACCAGTGGAGGAGTGTTGCAGGACAGTAAGGAACAGAACATGCCTCGGTTTTCTCACACCGGTGATGTGGCTCAGCTACCAGTAGGCGAGTGTTGCAGGACAGTAAAGAACAGAACATGCCTCGGTTTTCTCAGACCTGTGTTGAGGCTTAGCTACCATTAAGGGAGTGTTGCAGGACAGTAAGGAAGAGAACATGCCACGGTGTTCTCAGACCGGTCTTGTGGCTTATGTACCAGTAGGGGAGTGTTCCAGGACAGTAAGGAAGAGAACATGCCTCGGTGTTCTCAGACCGGTGTTGTGGTTCAGCTACCAGTAGGAAATAGTTGCAGGACAGTAAGGAACATAACATGCCTCGGTGTTCTCAGACACATGTTGTGGCTCAGTTACCAATAGGGGAGTGTTGCAGGACAGTAAGGAACAGAACTTGCCTCGGTGTTCTCAGACTGGTGTTGTGGTTCAGCTACCAATAGGGGAGTGTTGCAGAACAGTAAGGATGAGAACATGCCTCGGTGTTCTTAGACTGTTGTTGTGGCTTAGCTACCAGTAGGGGAGTGTTGCAGGACAGTAAGAAACAGTAAGGAACAGAACATACCTCGGTGTTCTCAGACCGGTGTTGTGGCTCAGCTTCCAGTAGTGGAGTGTTGCAGGACAGTAAGGAACAGTAAGGAACAGAACATGCCTCGGTTTTCTGAGACCAGTGTTGTGGCTCAGCTACCAGTAGGGGAGTGTTGCAGGACAGTAAGGAACAGAACATGCCCCGGTGTTCTCAGACCAGTGTTGTGGCTCAGCTACCAGTAGGGGAGTTTTGCAGGACAGTAAGGAACAGAACATGCCCCGGTGTTCTCAGACCAGTGTTGTGGCTCAGCTACCAGTAGGGGAGTGTTGCAGGACAGTAAGGAACAGAACATGCCTCGGTGTTCTCATACCGGTTTTGTGACTCAGCTACCAGTAGGAGAGTGTGTCAGGACAGTAAGGAACAGAACATGCCTCGGTGTTCTCAGACCGGTGTAGTAGCTCAGCTACCAGTAGGGGAGTGTTGCAGGACAGTAAGGAACAGAACATGCCTCGGTGTTCTCAGACCGGTGTTGTGGCTTAGCTACCAGTAGGTGAGTGTTGCAGGACAGTAAGGAACAGTACTACTTGTTTCCATTAGTAGGAGGAGGCAGTAGGCACCTGCTGAAATGATAATTACTCCCATTGAAGTCTAAAGCACTGGATGAGGGGATGCTGTAAACTTATCATTAAACCCAGCTGTGGCCTCACTGAACGTTTCCCTTTGTGTCTCACAACACAAGGGGGCAGTCACAGCCTCTCTTCCTGCTTACAAAACTACAAGCACCTAATAACACACACACCTTTCACTCAAAAATTCAAAATTATCATGGCAACTTCTACACCAGCCTCCCAGTCCCCATATGGGGAGGGGCTCACAAATGTTCCCAGGTCAGACTGCTCTTCTGATAACGACCGTAAGTGTTTTGACATTCACCTAAACTTTTCCTTCGTTAACTTCTGCAACATTCGCGGTCTTAGATTTAATATTCAGTCTGTAGAAGTCCACCTCTCCTCTACTAAACCTCATCTTCTTTTTCTCACAAACTCAGGTGTCTGAAGCAACTGACAGTAGCCCCTTTTCTGTTCCCTCCTACTTTTTCTATCTTCATTTTCAATCCAAAGCTGGACTTAACCTGCTCTCGTGCCCACGCTCTTGAATCTTCCAAGTTTTCCACCTTCTGGCTACGACTACAGAGTCACTCTCAAACTAAATTTATCTGTGCTGTATACCTCTCTCCTAACTCCTCTGACTATAAGAGATTCTTTGACTACTTAACTTCCAAAGTGGAGCACATTCTGATTCTCTTCCCTTTTGCAGAGATCTCCATTCTTGGAGACTTCAATGTTCACCACCAGGTTTGGCTTTCTTCTCCCTTCACTGACTATCCTGGTGAACTAGCGTTCAACTTTGCTATCCTCCACGACCTAGAGCAATTGGTGCAACACCCTACTCGTATTCCTGACTGTCTTGGAGATACGCCCAACATTCTTGACCTTTTCCTGTCCTCTAATCCTTCTGCTTATGCTGTCACCCTCTCTTCTCCGCTGGGCTTCTCCGATCACAGTCTCATATCTGTATCTTATCCTATCGCTCCAGTCCCTCCTCAGGATCCCCCTAAACGGAGGTGCCTCTGGCATTTTGCCTCTGCTAGAATGGGGGGACCTGAGGAGGTATTTTGCTGATTTTCCTTGGAATGACTACTGCTTCCGTGTCAGAGATCCGTCTTTGCGTGCTAAGCGCATAACAGAGGTGATAGTGTCTGGCATGGAGGCATTCATTCCTCACTCTTTTTCTCGACCTTAACCTTCTTGTGCTATAGATGATAGAAAGGTGGCCCACAAAGGGTACTTAAGCCTTCCATCACCAAAATCTCATGTGCTTTATATTTCTGCCCGGAACCAAGCCAAGTCTGTTCTCCAACTAGCCAAAAACTCCTTCATTAAAAGAAAGTGTCAAAATCTTTCAAGATCTAACTCCCCTCATGACTTCTGGCATCTAGCCGAAAACATCTCCAATAACTTTGCTTCTTTTTTCTTTCCCTCCTTTATTTCATCCAGATGGCACCACTGCTATCACATCTATTTCTAAAGCTGAACTCTTCACTCAAACCATTGCTAAAAACTCTACCTTGGATGATTCAGGACTTGTTCCTCTCTCTCCTCTACCATCTGGCTACTTCATGCTACCTTATAAAATTCTTTGCAATGATGTTTTCCATGCCCTCGCTGGCCTAAACCCTCGGAAGACTTATGGACCTGATGGGGTCCCTCCTATTGTTCTCCGAAACTGTGCCTCCGTGCTTGTACCTTACCTAGTCAAACTCTTTTAACTCTGTCAACATCTACCTTTCCTTCTTGCTGGAAGTTTGCCTACATTCAGCCTGTTCCTAAAAAGGGTGACCGTTCTAATTCCTCAAACTACCATCCTATTGCTTTGATTTCCTGCCTATCTAAGGTTTTTTTTTTAATATACCCTCAACAGGAAGATTCTTAAACATCTATCACTTCACAACCTTCTATCTGATTGCCAGTATGGGTTCCGTCAAGGCCGCTCTACTGGTGATCTAGCTTTTCTTACTGAGTCTTGGTCATCCTCTTTTAAAGATTTTGGTGAAACTTTTGCTGTTGTCTTGGACATATCAAAAGCTTTTGATAGAGTCAGGCACAAAGCTTTGATGTCCAAATTACCTTCCTACGGCTTCTTTCCTTTTGTCTGTAACTTCTTATGTTTTCTTTCTGACCGTTCTATTGCTGCTGTGGTAGACGGTCACTGTTCTCCTAAATCTATTAACAGTGGTGTTCCTTAGGGTTCTGTCCTGTCTTCTAATTATTCATCAATGATCCTCTAAACTTCTTGTCCTACACTGTAAAAAATAATCTGTAAATTCTACAGAAAATTCACTGGCAACCAGGCTGCCAAACTTTTTCTGTAAAATTTAGGTATCTGTAAACAAGAATTTCCATATAAATCCGATTTTCTGTAAATTTTAAAGGTTTCTGTATTTTTTTTTTCCTTGTAAATTATGACAGGATTTTTCTGTATACCATTTACAGAAATTACTTGCTAAAGAAAAAGGGGAAAATCTATTTCTCAATGTTATTGTATTGTGTCTTACAGGAACAGTACTGGCAAACAGTATTTGTAGTTTACAGGAACTTGTGAACAACTTAACTGTATCAATTTCTTAAGAAATGTCTAGTTAATATCCATATTGTGTACACATGATGGTAGCAGTACAGCACATAGATCCTTCATATATCAAACTAATTTGGAAAGTCTGGGTTGATAAAAAAAAAAAAAAAAGATACATCTAAAGACTCGTTGGCATCTGACCTTTTATTGTACATGCCAAACTTTCTCTGTATAGCAGATGAAAGTTTGCATACCTGTGTATGTGTACTATTGTATATGCAATTAAGACAACACAGTACATACATATCAAATTATGACTTTAGATACAAATGGTGGCCGTTGCAATGCTGCTGCTCTCACTACACATTACTGTTTACAATTGCCAGCTGATCACACGCCCGAATGCCTGCTGGCCAACCGAACCATGCACCACATATTAATAAACTGTATTCAGTATACAAAGAGCAACAGTTCAAAAGGTCGATTGACTGGCAGCCAGGCAGGAGTATATTATTTCCTCCAGATGGTCAGCATGTAAACAAAAAGCACACTGAGAGCAATGGGCAACTGGTATACACAAACTTTTTTTATGACAAACTGAAAAGTTCGCTGTATGTAGAAAAGAGCAGGTATCAGAAGAAACCAGTGTTTGATAGTATATCAAAGAGCAAATTTGATATACTGAGATTATATATATGCTGAATCAACAGCAATGTTTTAATTACAACAGTAAAATGCTGTAATCTCTCCAATATCCATCCTAGTTATTAACCAGAGGCCCATCCGGAGACTGCAACATCTGGATAGGGGTGCACATGACTGTAACACACCTGGATAATGACGTACTGTCTGAATAGTTACCCTTACCCTCCAGAGAGCAACTCTTACTGTCACGATAGCCAATCAGACACTTGTCTGGATAATGACGAGTCTGGATACTGACAGTCTGGATAATGGAGCAATTGGCGTACTGCAGAAATGTGACTATTCTGCACTCATGAGATTTTTTACATTTAATAACAATATAGCTAAATAAATACTAAAATCCCAGTTGACTCAGTAGAACTTATATTTACTAGGGCACTTTGAGGACTTTTTATGAATATTAAATATTCCTTTCTATACAAACAGATCTTGAGTATATCACATATCTATCAAAAGTACAAAAATATTTCATTACCTCTGTGGGAAATCACTTCACCTGAACCAAAGTATATGAAAATAAATTAACTGTTTCCTGTATCTGAAACATTTTTGGAAAAATAAGCAAGGTATTATTTAAACTGTATGTGTTTATGAGAGAAGCACAGAAGGAATGCAAGGACTGAAATGTGCAAGGAATTTGATAACCAAGCTGAGAAAGAAAGAAAAAAAAGTCATCCTTTTAGAGAAAGTACTGCATCAGTAATAAGAAACACTGGAACCTGAATGTTGTCCTACTGCCCATGGAAAAGTTATAAACATGAGAAAATTCATAGCTGAAAGATTTTATTCAACACAAATAATGTGTCCAACAGCACGTCAGGTTAGGGCATGGACAGCCTACATTTTCCTCATGTTCTCATGTAAAAGATGAACTAGATAAGAGGCTTCAAAATCAAAATGAGGTAAAAGGAGAAATTACCTGAGCACATTTTTAAAACTAAAAATACATTAGATAAACTTGCAAAAATATTTCTACTAAACCACACTATACAATTTAATCAATTAGTTGACTCTTCATCAGAGCATTCCTAAAAAATGATAAATAAATAAATAAAAGTAATAATAAATCTAAGCATTTCACTGCATCAGCAAGCATGTAGAGAACTTTACATTATCATCATCATCATTACACTTCATTAAAAGACAATTCCAGAAATGAAAAAAAATCATAAAGAACCTAGGCATTTAACTATACATAAACCAGCGTGGAAAGAACTTTACATCATCAACATCATCATCACCATTATAATCACTGCATACACCAATAAAAAAGAGCATTCCAGAAAAAAAAATATGAGCCTAGGTATTTAACTATGCAACACCAATCATGGAGAAAACCTTTATCATCATCATCATCATCACCACCATTATAATCATCATTATACTTGCATGGAGAAAACTTATCATCATCATCATCATCACCATTATAATCATCATTATACCATTAAAAAGAGCATTCCAGAAAAAAATAAATAATGAACCTAGGCATTTAAGTACATCACCTTTACAGCATCACCATTATAATCATTGACACATCATTAAGAAAAAAAAAAAAATATTTAAGTACATCAGCAAGAATGGAAGAGAAGTTTCATCCACTTGAGTATCACAATTGTAGTGGCTGACAGCATCTGCAATAATTAAGATAATGAAAACATGATATAAAAGTTACATTGTTGTCTTCAGTCTTGAACACACAATACAAGTACTTTATATAAACAGTAAGGTATATACTACAGGGCAAATTGTTTAGTTCTACAGAAGTCAATGGTAATAAATAAATAAAATAAATGATGGCCCACTAAGTTTCCAGATAGGGATGACCAGCCCCTTTCTCCAGGCACAAGCACATTGAAGCAATCTAACTGTCATAGCACACTCATAGCATCGCTAATAAAATGAGTAATAAAGCAAATTAATTTTTGTGAGGTAAAATGAAATGGTAAATAAGACACTAATACATGTGACTTCCTGGAAGCTTATTTTTCACTCAACAAAAACCCAATATAAGTGTTCCAAGATTTCTTAAAAGAAAATAATAATGATTAATCTCCATAATGATCCAATATAAGTGTTCCAAGATTTCTTAAAAGAAAATAATAATGATTAATCTCCATAATGATCCAATATAAGTGTTCCAAGATTTCTTAAAAAAATGATAATGATTAATCTCCATAATGATCCAATATAAGTGTTCCAAGATTTCTTAAAAGAAAATAATAATGATTAAGCTCCATAATGATAAAACAATGTTTTCATAAGTAATAAACATTATTTTGTGGGATTTAGCTCCCAGTCTACATCAGCAATAGCATTAATCAGGGACAGGACCTTCGGATGGACTTCAGAATACCTTTTGCAATGTTTTTTTTACTTTTATCTTGCTCTGCCATTCGGGATTGATGCCAACAAAACATCTGTAGTGACGAAGGGTAATGTACTATTGTGTACACATTGTAAATAATGTAAATTTTGTCCATATCCTTAAAAACTGCAATTCTAATCTGCAAGCTGTTACTACATACCACAGAGTTACATGAATCTCAGCTTAGTAATTTTAGTATAAGAAAAGCAATATGTCTTTGACTGTTAATATTGAAGGTGTTCTGGACAGATTTATCCATATATATATATATATATATATATATATATATATATATATATATATATATATATATATATATATATATATATATATGAATTACCTTTGAATGAACTCAGGTGTTGATGCAGAATCCATGGGGTACATTATAATGAAGTAGTAATAGGAGGCCAACAGCAAAGCTAGGCCAGTGGTAAATGTGGCAATATGCTCAGTGACAACAACACCATCAATTGCCAGCATATATCTTGCTGTAGTAAATCTTGATTCCCCTGAAAGTATTAAAAATAAATAAATAAATATAACCTAGCCACCTCTGGTAAGGATTTCATGACTTGTCTCTAGCATCTTCACCCCTTCCTCACCAGTCAATGCTTGTGGCAGAACTGCACTAGATATTTTACCTCCTCCACCTAAAGTCTCTCCCACAAAAGACCAGGTAATAATAATGGTAACATAGTTTTTATAGACCACAAGGTACTTTTCTATCATAATTTTTATAACAAATACCCACACATCCCATTCCTGTTCATTAAGCATAAAGGAACCAGTTAATAACTCTTTCAAAGGTGAAGTGATAAGAAAACTGCTATTATTTACAGTGTTCCTGGTTGCAGTATTACACCTCCTTTGGTTACATATCATTACCCATAAAAATTATAGGCTGATCCAAGTTATAAATGTCATTTCTTGTACTGGACACCTCCAAACTTGGTGACAACTCATCACAAAGGTCTGAATTTGATGAGTAGATAATTTCAGTTGGCAAGTCCTTAACTGTTTGACATCTTTGATGCCTACTTATGTGTGATTTAAATGTCTTTGAGAACATTTTGGAGCACTGATTAAAGGGGCACTGAATTCTGGTGCCATTATCAATGTGCTGTCTCAAATGCTTTGATAAATCCTTCATTCCATCACAAACTTGTTGGCACAACAGAGTTTTACACTGTAATTTCAAATGGAGACAAGATCAACAATTTTTCAACACTTTCTGACCTATATTCTTGATGGTCTCAGTATATATGAGCCTTTAGCCCTGTGTATGATGAAAGTGTTTGCAACCCCCTAATGGGCATTTGATAACTCTTCTGTATTCATTTGAATGCAACAGGCAATGATTTACATAATTTTTCACTGACCTTGATACATGATTACAGAGAGGACATGCAAACTCTGAATCCATGACACAAAAGTAATTACTAAAAAATCAGTAGTACTTAACGGTACTTGCCCTTCAGGAATTCAAGGATTATTACAATACTTAAGAAACATACTTTTTTTCCACGAGTGCTAGGTGGACTCGTGGAGCAAACTGCACTACATTTTCACTCATTCATCAGTCTTCCTCTCACCCGTGCCCACCAGCCGGATGTAACAGACTACCACTTAACCTTGGTAACCAACCTAACAAACTAATGAAACTAACCACCATAACCAACCAAACCGAATTAGCCTGACCTAACTAACCTAACCTAGCGAAACCAGCATAATCTAACATAGGTATACAATCAAACTAACCAAACTAAGAGTGCAGGTCAGTCCCCATTAGTTAATAATTTAGTTTGCTAATGACTTCATGCTTCAACATAATTTATTTTAGATAGGTAAAAAAAAAAAAAATGAGTATACATCATGCACAAATAAACGCACTTAGTAATGACATGGCTTACAAGCTGAGGTTAAGCAACCATTGAATTGTAACTTACATGCGAGGGAGGAGACCAGGAATGTTGTTGGATGCAAGGCCCTTAGGTCTTAGGGCCTTAGGAGGTAGGTAGGTAGAATACTGGTTGGCTGTGCCCTTGGTGGTGTTTTTGATGAGGCCGTGTAGTTAAGCCTCAGCAACAGCGTCAACACAGCCTCTAGTGTCCCAGAAGTGCAGTAAGCAGGTAGTATCAGGCTTGATGAAGGTACAGGCCTGGGTCTCACAAGGTACAGGATAAAGATGCAGCTACTAGTCTGGAACTGGCGTTTGGCGCCTGGTGGGCACCTCGTAATCGTGGACAAAAAAAAAAATGGCGGTTTACCAGTTGGAAATATCGATGCGCATGTAACTACTTTTATGCTTTTATTATTCTTCTCATCATACTTCCTCAAAATTTCATATTACTAAATGTTTCAATTGAGATAACAAGAAATATTTCTTACCTAGCATATCTTCCCAGAGTAGAATATTCCATCTAATGATTACTGACGTTACTAGGTCGAAATAACCTTGCGTCACCGAAATATTATATAGAACGTCTGAGCTTTCTATTTCATTATGAACAATTTTCATCATCACCTTACGTAAAAATGTATACTATAAATGTAAATCGACATACAATGGCAAGTTTTCAGTAACGATGCCAGGTGTCGCAATAAACAATACGCTTGACAAAGAAGGAAAAAAAAAAACATTTAAAGCATGTTTTTAAGGCTATTGGTGTATCAGCAATGAATAATTATTACATTCCAGGTATTTCATAAAGAATAATATCGAAGACAACCGCTTAGCAACAAAGAAAAAAAATGCAACATTTACAGACACCCTGTTGCTTCGATTTACAGTGCTTATCTGTATTTAATTCTATCACGATAAAATATTATTTAGATAATATGGAGACTTATGGTGTCTCGGCACACACTCAACATTGCCTATTAAATATTAACAAGGAATCACTCAAGAAATTCAAGACATCACAATCAAAATGCATGTCACATACAACAGTCGAAATTGTAAACCTTGGTTACAATTAGTTCCTGTTAATATTTATTGGAAAAATACTGTAAAAAGTTATTTTTTTTTACAGTGTATCACTCCCACGCTTATACCACCCTGCATTTTTCCACGTCTTTTCGTAGACATTCAACCCTTCAGGAAGTAAACATTTCACGCAGGGAATGCCTGACTTCTGATCTCTAAAATTTCTGATTGGGACAGAGCAAACTTGGTATTCAAACTTGGTAATTCAATGCCTCAAAAACTCAATTCCTCTCCTCCTCCTCCTCTTCTACTTTTTCTTCCTCCTCCCTGGCCTGCGTGGTGGTGGCGTGCTCTCACATTTGCAGGGGCAGATCTGGAGGATAAAAAGCTTCAAAAATATACGCGGCGCTTCTTGCATAGCAAGGATTCTGGTCCTGCGCGTTGGCCGAGTTTTGATGCCGCCTGAGCCTACCGCTCCCCGAGCTTTCCCGGTACTGGGGACTGTTTGTCTGGCGCTGCGGTGAGGGAGTGTATCGGTTGTGGTATTGTCCAGGGTGTGTTGCGGAGGCGATGTTGAATGGACTGGGTGTAGAGAAGCTTACGGTAGGAATGGCTGGGGCTGTGTCGTGTGAAATATGCGATTTAAAATGAGAGACTATGAGTCTCAGTAGATATTATTGGGATATGTAGTATATAAGTCGGTGAAAGGCAAGTTAGGTTTCTCAGAAGTAATAGTTGTGGGGGGTTAGAGGAGGGCACATGTGCAAGTGGCGGCGACAGGATTCCGACACTCGCTCCTTTTATCGTGAAGCTTTATCCCTCAGGCGTGTGACGCACACACACACACTGGATCAACTGTGTGTTCTGCTGGCGTGGCCCTCCCGCTGCAAATCGCGCACACACACACACACACACACACACACACACACACACCACTTAGAACAAGAAGAAAAATATATCCTTGACAATTTTCTATTACTATTTCCATTTCTATTATTACTACTACTACTACTACTACTACTACTACTACTACTACTACCACCACCACTACTGTAACTCTCTCTCTCTCTCTCTCTCTCTCTCTCTCTCTCTCTCTCTCTCTCTCTCTCTCTCTCTCTCTCTCTCTCTCTCTCTCTCTCTCTCTCTCTCAGCATGCTCTGGAGGAACTTAATTATGAGCAATGGAGTGCGCCATATCCTGAGCCCCGCAGTTCCCTCCCTTGGAATTACCTTTGGAAGAATTACTACACTCGCAAACTCGCGGATAGCCATTTCCCTTTTATACTTTCCTCAAAAGTTGGTGGGCGCCGTCGTGTAAGCGAGCGAGTGAGCGTGTAGTACATGCCTGTACACCCAACTTTGCCGGAAGTGTTGGGTTGTGCATTACTAAATATGAGGTGTTGGGGGAGAAAGGGGAGTGGGCGGTAAATGTGATGAGGAGGTATGCATGGAGGTTGGTGCGTGATGGGTAGGGTTAGGCGTGTGTTGGGCTGTGGGTGTGTTGGGAGGAATAAGTCTGAGTGTACGTGTGTGTGGGTGTCAGTCAGTGGGGGATAGGAGTGTGTGTGTCTATGTGTGTGTGTAAGGTGCAGCGAGAGGGCCACGCCAGCAGCACACCCCTGCTCCAGTAGAAGAGTGTCAAACGCCTGAAAGGAAAAGCATCACGGAGAAGGAGCGAGTGTCGAAACCCTGGCGCTGCTCCTCTGCCGTCGCCACGGCAGAGATTATTATATGATTTTCGTGTTTTAATCTTTTCATTTACAGTTATTCCTTCTCTTCTTTCTTTTCCTTCGTCATAAGTTTCATCATTATCTTTCATCATAATTGTTCCTTCCATATATAACAAACATTTATGTATATTGAATATTAAGGTAGTTGGACGTGTTGACGTTTATATGATTTTATACACAATATATATATATATATATATATATATATATATATATATATATATATATATATATATATATATATATATATATATATATATATATATATATATATATATATATATATATATATATATATATATATATATATAATAATTATTTTCACAATTGTTATCTTAATTTTAGTTGATTTTAACAATTTTATTTATTTTTAACATTTTGTATTACTTCTTTTTTACTCAACCACAATTGTCATGCCTTTTCATAATTTTGTAGCGGCGCCACATGTCCGAAATGTTGTAGCGCCAAATTTTTAAATCGCTGACGAAAACTCAAATGTATTGTTTCAGTCTTTCAAAGACCATGCGTGTGTCTGCATAACCTCCCTGAGAGTTAGAGTGACAGTCCCGACGCTACTCGTTCTCCTCTGCCTGTAAATAATGCAGCGGTGGGCTGGTGGTCTAAAGGTTGACTTCGATCCCTCCTCACGGTAGTTTCTCTGCTGTGAAGTTAGTTTCTGTCATAACGCGTCCGCTCCACCTGACCTTGCTGCTGCGCCGGGCCTTGACTCAGTCTGTACCTCATGGCAGTATCCAGGTAGGAGACGTAACTCTCTCTCTCTCTCTCTCTCTCTCTCTCTCTCTCTCTCTCTCTCTCTCTCTCTCTCTCTCTCTCTCTCTCTCTCTCTCTCTCTCTCTCTCTCTCTCTCTCTCTCTCTGTGCTACACTACCCAAAAGACTGCAATACCAAAAAAATCTACAAATATGGAGTCATGGAGAAAAAAAAATGTGTACAATTGAAGTGAGTAATCCTTTCTGGTTAAGAATGGAGTTCTCGTCACATACGGAAGGAGAGAATAGATTGCCTTTGTCCTTTTTAGGCTGCTGAATTATTCAGGAGACTGGAGTACAAAAGCATCTGTATGAAAAGTAGGCAGTCATAAGAAAAGTGTCTAGAATTAAAGGGGTAAAAAATAAATAGGATGTTAATTTTGTTTCTCTTTAGGCTACAGATATATTAAAGGGACTGCAAGTCTAAAAAAAATATATTGCAAAAATTTTTCAGCATTGTAGGGACTTTTCCTGCCTTGAAACAGTGGAAGAGAGAGAATAAGAGGCTAATTTTGTCCCCTTTAGGCTACATTATAAAAGGGACTGCAGTACAAACGCAAGCCTAAAAAATGTTGTAAAATTTGTGCAGCATTTTACGGACTTTTCCTGTCTTGAAATAAAGGAAGAGAGAATAAGAGGCTAATTTTGTCCTCTTTAGGCTCCATGATACAAGGATGTAGTACGAACGCAAGTTTAAACAGTATAGAGTCAAAACCATCCAGCACTCAGTGGCCCCATCGCGCTGGTCAGTAGAGGATCCGAGGCCACCAGACGCAGCGGAACCTTTCTGGGTCGTAACGTGATAACCCGGGGGACGTAAATAGGTGAGTATCGGGTGTGAGTGTCAGAATAGTCCAATACTTGCTTAAAGGTCAGGGAAATTGAGCACACCAGACACGCTCCACAGGACACAAGCTCTCGTTCTTCACCTCCATTCATTTCAGCCAGACGACGCGAGGAGGAAAGTGCGGGAGACTGGAACGAAGCGACTGGAGAGTTATGAAGGATGAGTGTGAAGATTCTTTGTCTTTTTGTTTATCTATTTATTTATTCATTCATTTATCTGTTTATTTATTTTATTTATTTACTTATTTTTGTGGTGTGCGTTTGTGCAAGGTGTAGAGTCTGCTTGTTTTCTTTCTGAGATTTACACTATAATCTTTGAAGCAATACTCAAATAAATGGGCACTGAATATTTAATAAAGCTTCCCAAAGGTTTACACTATCATCGTTCAAGCAATGCTCACCAGAGTGGGGACAACATTTAGTAAAGCTTCCCAAGTGTAGGTAATTTGATGTTTACTTAGTAAAACCACAGCGGGTTGCTGAAATAAAATGGTTCTCTCATAAGGGCGCAATGATGATTAATTTTTGTCTCCTTTATTTTCTTTCTTTTTTTTTCAATGGTAATGCATGACGAGGGTTGCAGCATCACCATTATGCACACACTCTTCAAGACCCCTATTATTGTCCTCTCTGTGTGAAATGCGTATGGAAAGTACTTATAGAACACCAAATCCGAACTGTGGTCTCGGAATTTCGTGTTACTGGCCAGTGTTCAGTTATAAGATGCTGCGAAGGGTCTTCGGGTCTTCCAGGCTCAATTCCCTAACCTTCCAGAAATTGAGTCCATTGCAATATGAAAAGGATATAAAAAAAGGTGCCAGATTATGAAAAAATGCAGTTGTAGTGTAGAATGTCACTAATATTGTACCGAAATGCATTATTCGTACACATTTTGAAATTTTTAAAGCATTCTGTACATCTTACCGTGTGCCACCGAAGTCCCGAGCGGCTTCGAGACAAGGAAGAGAAGCTACGCGGCTCACTTAAGCCAGTCAGTCAGTGGTCAGTGGCGTCAGCTTTGTTGTGGTGTACGCGTGAGTCTTGTGCTTTCTTGAACGCTTTTTTGAGCTTTAGGTGAACCAAAACTCTCCCAAAGCCTGTGCACAGTGGTCAGCAGGTATGTTAACTTGGTAATGAGTGTATTTGGACATATACTGCTGGTGAAACTGGTGTGTCATGCCTCGCTAGGCTAGTAGGAAGCAAGTGGTTGAGGAATCACAGTTGCCAGACCATTAATAACTAACATTCTTAATTTTGCATAGTTATCAGTTTTTGTATTTCATATGACTATCTAGGATGTAAGTGTTTCCAGTGCCATGAATCTAAAGGAATGGTGCTCGAAATGGGAGGTTGTAAGGCTGAGGGACACGAAAATAGGCTTGAGTGTTGGCGAGAGTGGGCGGTGCGCCTACTGTCTAGGCGTCTCTACTCCCTCACCACGCACCCCGCCGCTGTCACAACATTCCCCGGTATATTACACTTGTTTCTTGAATGTTTACCGTAAAGTCTGCAATCAGGAATCATCGTAAACATTAATCATTGTTGTCTTTCTGATCACCACCACATCCTCTGGCGTTCCACCTTCTACCACTCCGATATTATCTTCCACTTCCTTGTCGCTGTTTGTTCCTCCATCACTTTCATAACCATCATCAACTGCCTTTCCCTCATCACCACATTCTTCACCTCCACCACATCAACTCACTCCGCTTCATCAACTCATCCATACGAGGAATCATGTGGGGAACCAAGAATGAGAGAGCTGAGGTGAATCAACACTCTTTAGTAGAATCACTGTTCATCTCATTAAATTGAGAGTGACTTACCTTGTTGCCATGGGTTTATCTTTACCCCCACCAGCCCCACCCCAACCCAACCTCCCCCCAGCCTTACCTCCCCTAGTCTCACCTCCCCAGCCCCATCTTTCCAACTTCCTGTTCCTAGCTTCGCCTCCCCAGCCTCACCTTCCCAGCCTTCCTTAGCCTCACCTCCTCAGTCTAACCTCCACAACCCTGTCTTTCTCAGACTGCAAGACGAACGACGTACCACAAAGCCTACCAAAGAGAGAGAGAGAGAGAGAGAGAGAGAGAGAGAGAGAGAGAGAGAGAGAGAGAGAGAGAGAGAGAGAGAGAGAGAGAAATGAGAAGTTATATAGGTAGATAACAGACAGATATATAAATAGATGGATGAAATTAGACAAGCAGATGCAGATAGAAAGATAGATAGATAGATACATGGATAGATGCAGAGAAAGAAAAACACATAGATAGATACAGAACAACACTGAGGTAAATAGAAAAATAAAATACATTGATGTATCGGCACAAAGACAAATCAACAGGTAGACAAACAGACAGACAACCAGCTAACAACCGCTAACCTAATCCCACCTCAAGTATAACTGAGATGCTTGATATTCACGTCATCCAAACAAGTCAATGTAAATACCTAAAGGCCAATTCTGCTGCTGCTTCCTGGCCTCCTCGTGACACACACACACACACACACACGGTAATGACTCGTGCAATTACGTGGTCTGCGGGGGTCGTTACTACTAAAGCTGGGGAGTGAAGAAGCTGGGGGGTGGGTGGCATGGCAAGCAGGAGAGAGGAGGCGAGGCCAGGAAGGTTACGCGTTCGATCATGGAAACCTTTTTCGTCACCTTCACCTGGATGTTGCGGCGTCATAACTCACTTAGAATCATTGATGCAGTGAGGCGCTGGTCACTGCACCGCGGGGGCGCCTCGATCATGAATACTATCGTGCGGAAAACCAGTAACTTCCAATAAAGTGTCCACCTAGTGTTAAGAAAGTGAGAGGAAGAAATGTTTGCCAACGCCCTTCATAAGGAGACGAAACGAACTGGAATAGACCAGAGAACCTCATGAAAATAAAACCTTTTGCTCCACATTTGGATTAAATTGTTGGACTTGCCTATAGACTCCCACACTCTGGCGTCTTGAGTGAGTTTTTTTTTTCACGATTTTTTTATTTTTATTGCATGAATACAAAAATAAAGTGAACCTCTTCCCTCTCACTCACAGTCTTCAAGGAACATTGTAGTTTTTGTTGTCCTTGGCACGAGCTCTTAAATGATAATACTAATAAAAAAAGAACAATAAAAAAAAATATATAATCCAGTAAAGATTTCCCTCCCACTTACAGTCCTCGTTTTCTAAGCTCTCCACGGCAGGACTCCACGCAGGTCGCAGGAAACTGAGGGCAGAGTCTTCTTTTTCTATAGCCTTTGTTATACTGTTGATATTCATTCTGCTTCGTGGGTTGGGAAGTGTTAAGTTGATATTTTCTCATGTCTTAATTCTACACAATTATAAAACATTTCTTTCTGGAAAGTGAGGAAATACGAGTCAATTCTTTACCTTCAGTTTTTGTTCCATTAATACGAATCCCTGTGCTATTTAAATATAGTAATGTTTAATAGATTTTTATTTTCACTTTTTATATTGTTCAGCACATAATCTTAGCCACGTTCCTTAACAGTGAGGAGGGATGCATAGTGTGTATCCCTAACCTTTGTTGTACTGATACCATTCCTTCTGCCGTAACTTTAGTGCTTTCCACGAAATATTTTTCTCACTTTGAAAGTTCTTTACGACATAAATCTCAAACATGTTCTTGGAAAGTGAGATGATTTTTCTCTGTCCTTTGTTCTACGCCTACGATTCCTCCTGTTTCCAAGGTTCGATAATCTCAAACTGACATTTTCTCGTTTTTGTAATTCCTCAGGGGAAAAATTTCAAACACGTCCTTCAGAGTGGGGAGGCCTGTGTCTTCTTTACCTTTAAACTTTGTTCTGGTGATATGATTTGTTCTGCGATGTAACGTTAATAGTCTTCAGTACATATTTTCTACCTTGGTTTAGTAATACGATTCCATCTGGTATGTGTGTACTAAGCTGATATTTTCTTGTGTTCTGAGTTTTTAGAGGAGGTTTTAATTACGTTCACAAAGTGAGGAAAGGAGAATTCATAATCTTTACCCTTTTTTCTACTAATGTGATTCCTTCTCTTACGTCCTCTAGGAAGTCTTAAGTTCAGTTTTTTCGTTTTATATATATATATATATATATATATATATATATATATATATATATATATATATATATATATATATATATATATATATATATATATATATATATATATATATATATATATATTGTATTTATTTATTTATTTATCTTTTTTTTTTTTTGCGATGGAATTTGAGGCATGGTTCATAAAAGTGAGGGAGAGGAGTTCTCTTTAACTGAAGCTTTTGTTTTTGTAATACGATTCCTTGTGGTGTGTGACTTAAGTATTGTTTTTGTAAGGTCTTGAAGACAGAATTTCACCACGTGCCTGGAGTGTGAGGCGGGAAGAGTCAGTTCTTTATCGTTGGCCTTTTGGTCTTTTTATTTCATCACGACAGAATCTCAGCCACTTCCCTGAAAAGTGACGACCAACGAGTACATGACTTATTTGTGGGTTTTGTTATACTAATGTGATTCCTTTTGTTATGTAAGTTACTGAGTTTAAGTGATGTATTCTCCTTTTCTTAATTCTTCTTGACTAGTTTAAACCACGTTCCAGAAAACTAAGGGAGGATTAGAATTCCTTATCTCTGCCTTGTAATGTGGCAGTGCAAATCCTTCTCTGATGTAGATTTTAAGTTTTTTTTTCAGAATTGTTCTGGGCAGATTTTAAACCATGTTCATTATGAAAAGTTTTATTAGTCTTTAAGGAAATATTTCACTTTTCTCTCGCCAAACTTTTGAGGACAATAATCTGAGCCACGTTCAAGGTGAAGGCTTCGTTTCATGGAATAGAAAGGGATGTGTTTTGTTAATGTGTAGCGGCAGATTTATCCCAGAGCGTGTCTTTACAAGCTAGGGAGTCTTAGGCAAACATTTTATTTTCTCCTTCAGTTCCTCTGGATAGAAATCTGAGCCACATTCCTGGCAAAGTGAGAAGAAGTTTGTGTTTTCTTTATTTATAGCGTTAGTTTTATTTCCAGGGCTGATTTTTGGCACGTAAGTATATGTTTTATTTTTATTTATTACTTTTTTGATGAGGGAGGTGGACGTGACCAGAGTTTGAACTGAGCAGATTGAAAAGACTAGCGTTAACTGACTGAACCACAAGGCACTTGTTTTGTGCGTGTAAGCAAGCTACTCTTAAGTACATATTTTGTTTTATACATTTACCACGACGGAAATTTCTCAAGTATGGCAAAAAGAGGCTCCTTTCCTTCCAACAAATTTATTAGAGTCGTGTTTGTCACTTCCAGCATTACATTTTAGGTTAGATGGTCGTAACAATAAACTCCACATGCAAGCCTTAAAGAATAACATTTCCTTCCACAAGGCACTGTAATTAAGTTCCTCATCTACAACATCAATTCCATCCCAGCGATTTCTTGTGGTGTGTATTGCACGATCGCTTACTTACTTACGATCGTACGATCCCGGTTATCTTTCCAAGAAAGTGGATGTTACACTGATCCCGGAAAGTTTTAAAGGTCTGGATTTTTAAAGGCTTCGAGTGCCTACCTGACCTATCCGAAATCGCCAGAATTATCTCTCACTCCACCTTTACCTTGACACAGCACACCTGGAATCACCTCTAATACCAGATCAATGTTGGGGGAGTAGAAAACACGATTATTCTATGTTACAACCACATATATTAATATTAATAATAATTCACAAACAACATAAGGTAGTACACGTTACTACATGACGTTCTCGTCACTTCCCACAACACCACAACCCGTTTACACCTCCACCAGTCACTGAGATATTCCCCTCAACCGCAGGAATTTACTCAGACGCCACTACCGCGTCCCCAGACAATAATTCCCGTATTTCACCTCCTCAAGCCTCACAGGAGATCACCACCATCACCAAAGATTACTCATAACACCATATCATCATCCCAAAAATCACCAATACACCACAACACCAGCTTTCAAGGTCAACACCACAACCTCCACTCACAAAATGGCTGCCAGTTTGACCTATGACCCCTTCGAACAGCGTCACCGGCACAAACTCAACAACCGAATTTGAGCGGACAAGAGCTCTTGGTACCACAAAAGACTCACAAACCTGATCCTGGATATCCCGCTACACCACTAATACCTCCACAAACTCACTCCATCACCAAACCACACCAGGATCCTTCCCTGAGAGACGCCTTCCCTCCGATATACCTCACGAC
This sequence comes from Scylla paramamosain, assembly GCF_035594125.1. Taxonomy (NCBI): domain Eukaryota; kingdom Metazoa; phylum Arthropoda; class Malacostraca; order Decapoda; family Portunidae; genus Scylla; species Scylla paramamosain. Next base: position 113,682 of record NC_087155.1, read on the forward strand.
CTTCCCCTCCTTGGAATGTGTTGTTGTCCACTCAAGCTCCCCTCGTTTCAACATATTTCCACCTCAATTATACTTCCTCCCTTATACATACAAAGATATAGAGAATTTAAATTATGAAGAAAATAATACTACATGATATAAAAAGAGTAAATAAGCCTTACACTACTTATAACCAATAATAAGGATAATGTCCGGGTGGCAGGTAACCGGAACACGGGGGACACTAAGAAAACGTGATCCCATTCAAGGTAAACTCGGCCAATAACATGACAGTAGGTTTATGTAGAACAACACTGGGTCTACAAGCTGCTCATGTTTGTCTGTCTGTCCACGCGTCGCCTGGAACTCGTGTACTGAAAGCCTGCATGGAAATCTGCGGCCGGAAGGGAATTATATCTTGGAACGAGTGAGGAGAGCGGCAGGCAGACCTTGGCAACCCCTCGCGAAGTCCTGGTGTATGTAATCCTGCGTGTAAGGTCTCTTCGAGCTGCCGGGCTGGGAGGTAGTGCAGTTTTGAGTACTGGCAGGTGTATTGTATTGGCAGCGGTGTGCGTCCCTCCCCTGTCGTGCAATTCAGGTACTGCCCGAGCCTTTTGAGTGACGCGGCTTCTGAGTCTTTGTGAAACGTGTTGGTGTGAAGTGTGGGTTTGAGAGGCACCACTGGCAGGCCACGAAGAACAGTGTGGCCCGAGTACTTCAGCCTTTTTACTGTTTATTTTATCGATGGTCAGTGAAATTGGGTACTGTTCGGAACGGAACGGAAAGAAAAGAGTGGGGGAAGTAAAGAAGAACAATATATATAGAGAGGGAAATATGGGTGAATACGAAGTGAAAGAATGGAGTGAAAGGCAGCTGGTACTGTTCGAACCCCTTGACTTACGTGGCTTTTCATCAGCCTTTGTAGAATGGTATAAAGTGTGGCTGTCAAAGACACTACTGGCAGCGTAAAGGATGACAGGACACTTCACACCTTTTGTGCTTGTTTCATTGTTGGTCACTAAACAAAAAGTGTGTGTGTGTGTGTGTGTGTGTGTGTGTGTGTGTGTGTGTGTGTGTGTGTTTTATTCATTCAGCACTAGGAAGCAGACAAGTATTAAAACAGTTTTTCTATTTACCAGTGATAAGAGAGAGAAAACACACACACACACACACACACACACACACACACACACACACACACACACTTAAGGTAGAGTTGGTGTTAGTCCATTAACTGAGGATTACATAGGCGGGGCGCGAGGCAGTTTGATATAATGGGTGTGTCACATAAACAGCTGCGGTGCTCCTTGGTGTATGCAATTTTATTACATTTGCTTGGTGTCAACACAGTTACGTAGTTAATAACTTGCTGCTTCTTTCTCCGACATGGTCTGTATTTCCTGCTGCCTGTGACTGGAGCTGTCTCCACACACAAGTGTCCTCAATAAAAACTACATTGCCTTTCTTTCAAATATGTCTTTTTTTTCTTTTTGCGGGGAAGGATGACTCTATGAACCATTATCTTTCCCTCATTCCTTCATTGCTCATCCAAATTCATATATATATATATATATATATATATATATATATATATATATATATATATATATATATATATATATATATATATATATATATATATATAGTATTAGTCCTTCACCTCGGAGTCCCCATCTGGGGAGGGGACCACAAATGTCCCCAGGTAGGACTGCTCTTCAGACAACAACTACGTGCACAGGTGAAACGGAAGGCGACTGACGACATGACGGCAAGGCCATCTAAGCTCATTAGAACGGAGTTGCATACATTTCCTGAAAATGAGCTAGAATCAGGTGATCTAAGATCTATAGCACAATCATTATACCGAGAAAGACGGAAAGCGTATCCTGTATTGCCTAAAACTCGTGAGGAAGTACATCGTGCTCTAAATTCTATGAATACAACTACGACGAAAGGTGAAGATTTCATCCTTGAAAATAATCCATATTCTGGTATGGTTATCATTTCATGTATTACTAATCTTGCATTTCTGGCGAACAATGCTGAAGAGATCTTCGTTGATGGGACCTTCAAGAGCTGTCCGAAGTTCTTCTACCAACTATACACCATACATGGATTGTGTAAAGGGCATTATATTCCATTAGTGTATGCCCTCTTGCCAGGTCAGTCTGAAGATATTTATAGAAAGCTGTGGAAATGTTTAAATGACATTTGCAACTCAAAGAATATGCAACTGGAACCCTCAGTGATACATGTTGATTTTGAATTTGCCATGCTCACTGTTCTGAGAGAGAGATTTCCAACCGCTGTGATCAAATGTTGTAGATTTCATTTAGGCCAGGCATGGTGGAGAAAAATTCAGAACCTGGGCCTAAGTAAGGATTACAAGGACACCAACAGTGATATAGGCCAGTGGCTGAAATTATCATTTGGTCTACATTTCATTGACCCAACAGATGTAGAAGATTGCTTTGTCGAGGAAGTAATGACAGAGGCACCTCAAGATGAAAGATGTATTCGCTTTGCAGACTATCTGGTTGATAATTATGTAACAGCAGAGTCAAGATATCCCCCAGTGCTGTGGGCTGAAATCCCCTCAAATACAAAGCGTACGAACAATGTTGCCGAATCTTTTCATGCTCATTTCAATGAGCAATTTTATGCATCCCACCCATCTATATTTGTATTCATGGATGTACTAGGAAAGCTCCAGACTGCTACTTATGTTAAGATCAAGAGTGTCGGTAAACCAGCAAGTATGCGGAAAGTTGATCGAGACAGGACAGAGTATGCCGTGACACAGTACAACAAATTTATCTCTGGGCAAATAAATCGACGCAATTATATGAAGGCCTTGGGAAACAGATTCACAGCAAGAACAAACGTGTAACTGAGTTTTTATGGAAGAGGAGAAGTGTTTTTATAAAGGATTGCAAGGTGTATGACGAATGTTTTATGACATAAACTGGTTTTATGGACACATATTTTTTATACAGTTTCTATAAAATTTTTTAAAGTTTTATAAAGGACTGCAAGGACAAGCCTGTACTAAGGTGCAAGAAGAATATACTTAAAAGGTCAATCCTATACTTAATTAACAAATATACAATTTTTCCTACAACAGGTGAACGATCGTTATTGAACGTATAAACAATCTGACAATAAAACGCGCTTTTGACTTGATATTCTAACGCGCTTTTGATAGCAATATATCAGCAACGTTTTCCGCGCTTTTGATATGCCAATCCGCGCTTTCGTAAAACGCCGCAGATATCGACCCTAAATGCCTTGACACCCCCCTCAACTTTTTTTTTTATAAACTTCTGCAACGTTCGCGGTCATAGAACTAATTTTCAATCTGTAGAACACCACCTCTCCTCTTGTAAACCTCATCTTCTTTTCGTCACTAAAACACCGGTGTCTGAGGCAACAAACACCGGTGTCTGAGGCAACAAACATTTCCAAATTATTTCCAAAACTAAAGAGTAAACTGAGTTATGATTATATTTCTGCATCACATGTGCAGAGAGAGAGAGAGAGAGAGAGAGAGAGAGAGCTGTGTTTTCTAATATTTTCTACGGTTTCTTCAGTCATTCATGTGATGAAAAGTGAAAACACCACCAGGACCACCACCACCACCACCACCACCACCACCACCACGAAGAACAATGATAATGATGATATATTAATGATGATAGTGTCGATAATAATAATAATAATAATAATAATAATAATAATAATAATAATAATAATAATAATGATAATAATAAAAGACGATCATAATCAACTCAGCATGTGTCGCCATAGTTTTGTTGAGAGAGAGAGAGAGAGAGAGAGAGAGAGAGAGAGAGAGAGAGAGAGAGAGAGAGAGAGAGAGAGAGAGAGAGAGAGAGAGAGAGAGAGTGAGTTTTGCGCGTCTGGATTAATTAAAAATTCTTGAGGGAGTTTTTAGAAGTCACTATTAAAGCTTGCTTGAGGGGATATGGAAGAATGGAGAGGGGAGGAAGGGGGAGAAGGTGGAGAGGGGAGAGGGAGGATGGGAAGGGGGGAGGGGGGAGGGGGGAGAGAGGGAGGGAAGGGAGAATGGAAAGGGTTGAAGAAAAAGAAAGTTTAAGGAAGAGATGAGTGTTGTGTTTTCAAGTTTTGTTTATTTATTTATTTATTGTTATAGGTGAGAATTGGGACTGTGGAGGAGAATTTTTTGTTTGTTTGTTTGTTTGTTTGTTCTTTCTTGTTTGACCTGCCTTTCCTTCCTCGTTTCTTTGTTTTATATTGTTTGTATTTACTGGTGTTGTTCTTGTCTTCTTGTTACTCCTTTTTTTGTGTCCTTTTCTCCTTCACCTCCTCTCCCCGCCCTTTTCCTTTTCTTTTTTCTTCTCTTTCTTTTCATTTTCTTCTTCCACCACCACTACCACCACCACAACTACTTTTTTTCTTCTTTCTCTTCTTCACCACCACCACCACCACCACCACCACCAGTTCCCTCCACATTTATCACATAGTCAGTCTCTCCTCACTCGGTCCCTAGTATACAGCGGCACTCATTCCTCACCTAGTGGCGGCAGTTAGGGTGCACGTCACTCCAGGGTGTTACAGGAGACTCATTAGAGGACAATGAACACGTTGCAGAGGCTCGGATGTTGTCAGTATTTACCTGGATATGAACACCTTCATTATTCTCCACTCGGGTCCTCTGTGTTTTTTTTTTTTTTTTCTGACAGGTTCAAGATTGACAGGTTCAAGACACTGGTTCATAAACAGAGTGGTAGATGAATGGAACAGAGTAAGGAATCAGGTCATTAGTGCAGAGTTATTTGGGAGTTTTAAAAGATTGGACAAATTTATGAATGATTAGTGGAAATTGATGTGTTTTGTAAAGACTGCCACGTGTAGGTCTGATGGCTTCTTGCAGCTTCCCGTGTTTCCTTTGTAATGTTCTTATAGCCTCGTGTTCTTAAGCTTTTTCTGTCTCACCAGGGCTATTTTCAGAGGCTACAGAGATGTTTTCTGAAGTTGTCATGCGTGTTTCTCCCGCTGGTTATGTAGAATCCTTGATCACCTGCTGCTACAATAATGATCATTGTGTAGGGAGGGGGTAGCTGGTTTACTGGGGGGGGCGCCTCTCCCCTTGACCTTCCTCTCTCACGCTTCGCTGCCTTACGTGGGGCGAACACGACCTGGGAAGACATAAACTGGTAAAGGAGGAGGAGGAGGAGGAGGAGGAGGAGGAGGAGGAGGAATACAAAGGAATACAAAGGAAAGCCAAACAGCAACAGACCTTTTGGTCCTTGCAAGGCTGTTTGGTAACTACTTCTAACTAGCTACAGTGAAGAGAGACAGGACAGCATAGCAGAAGGCTCCTCCCCACCCACCACTCCCTCCAGCTTGCGCTGGCATGGAAATAGTTGGGAAAAGTACCATGCAGTATGGAAAAACTGACATGGAAATTTTCATAAGAAAGGATGAAAGGAAGTTCTACTATTCACCCTACGGTGAACTCTATACGCCTATCTGAAAGTTAATACAAGTTATATTAAAATTGGTGTCTGTTGAATAAGAGTTTAATAGTGAATTTAGTAATTATTCGGACAAGAAGAGAGCTTGTTGGGGATTTGCTTTTAAATATTTGTCTATTTTATTTTTGAATGATTCAATAGTATTGCTGTTCACAATTTCGGCAGGAAGTTTATTCCATATATTTACTATACGATTAAAGAAGAAATGTTTGGCCTCGTGGGATTTAAAACGTTTGGGTATAATCTTGAATCCATTATTTCTCGTTAGGTTAGAATGATCAATGGTAAAATATTTATATGCATCAATATTACTATATCCTTTGAAAATTTTGAACATTTCAGTTAGGTCTCCTCTTATCCTGCGCTTTGTTAAACTAAATAGGTTTAGTTCTTCCAGTCGTTCCTCATACGGCTTATTGCGCAATCTTGGAATCATCTTTGTGACTCTGCGCTGTATCTTTTCTAGTTTTTCAATGTCTTTTTTGTAGTATGGTGACCAGAACTGTACACAGTATTCTAGATGAGGGCGCACCAGTGAGTTATATAAGGCAAGTATAACCTTTTCTAATTTAAATTCAAAGGTTCTTCCAATGAACCCTACTAATTTATTTGCCGTCTTTACTGTTTCTGTGCAGTGTTGACTCGGCTTTAGGTCGTTTGACACAACGACACCAAGATCTTTTTCTTTATCAGCACTTGACAGTGGCATGTTATTCATTACATATCTCGCCTGAACATTGTTGCTTCCGATATGTAGAATTTTGCACTTTTCTATATTGAATTTCATCTGCCATTTTTCTGCCCAGCTTGTTAGTTTATTGAGGTCACACTGCAGTTCCTGCTATTGTCACACAGACGTAACTCTACTTGTTATTTTGGTGTCGTCTGCAAATTTACTTATTTTGCAGTTCGTCCCTTCATCAATATCATTTATGTACATTATGAAGAGTACTGGTCCTAATACAGAGCCTTGAGGAGGAGGAGGAGGAGGAGGAGGAGGAGGAGGAGTACTTAGCGGAATAAAAGAAATATAAGTACAGCGGAGACAAGTGGGAGTGAAAATCTGAAGAGGAAAATAGGGAAATGAAGAGAAAGTTTAGTGATAAGTATGAAGGTTACGAGACTGGAAAAAAGAAAGAAAATGAAGAAGTGAACCAGAGGGATGAATAAGAGAACATGAAAATGAAGAGAAAGGATCAGATGAAGAGGAGAAGGAAAAGGAGAAACAGGAGGAGAAGAATTAAAAATAGAAGGTCGAAGAGAAGGAAGAAGAAGAGGAAGGGGAAATTGACAATGAAGGAAGAGGAGGAGGGGGACGAGGAGGACAAGAAACAGAAAGAGAAGAAAAGAGAGAGAAAAAATAAGTAAGACGGAGTAAGGGAACATGAAAAACAGAGGAACACGAGAATAGAGAAAAGAAGAAAAAAGAAAAGAAAAAGAAAAAAAAGGATAACATCAACAGTATCACAAGGTCATTACCTTCACACGTTGTTCACCTGACTGACTCCATGAAATTCGTGCACAACTTTGCTTTTCGCTGACCAGTGCTCACCTCAGCCTCTGCTTGCCTGATTGCCTCCTTGAGGGAACGTGAATGCCCTGAAATTAGTGATTAGCGGACGGCGAGGGACGGAGAGGGAGGCTGGCTGGCGGTGGGAAGGAGGGAGTAGATAGGTGGAATGATGGATGAACTAGAATGGTGGATGGGATGGTTGATAGTGGGTGGCTTGGATGGTTGATGGAAGGATGGAAGGATAGAAGACTGGGATGGACTAGGATGACTGATGGAAGCATGTCTGGACTTGGATGGTTCACAGTGGATGGTCAGGATGGAAAGTATTGATTGTGTCAGTTTTTCTTCGTACTGTGAACCTCAGAGGGAAAAATGTTGAAAAAAATGCCTTGAGTGGAATGTGTCCAGAGGGGAAAATGTTTAAAGGGGAAAATTATTAGAGGGGAAATGAATAGAGGGGAAAATGTGCACAAAAGGAAAATATCAAGAGGGAAACACCACTACAGAGAAAAATTACTTGAGGGAATTATGTCCAGAAAGGAAAATATCTAAAGAGGAAAATGACTAGAGAGGAAAATAATTACTAAAAGGAAAATGACAACAGGGAAAGTTACCAGATAGAAAAGAAAATAAAAGAAAATTGTTCAGTGGGGGAAATGTATACTCGAGAAAATAACGAGAGAAAAAAAGACGCAAAAAAAAAATGGTGAGAGGAAATTTAAATAGAAAAATATACTCCTTTTTTTTCGATATAGTCCCTGTGACCTCGCTGTAGTGTGAAAATACTCCTATCAGTCAATACAACAAGTGTGACTATTAGTATTAAGGTCATACATTGCAGGGAGCGTTGTAATTCTATCTAGACTCTTGACCTCAGCTGAGTCTTAACAAGGCCCTCACACCCTCTTTCTCTCTCCTTCTTTCCCTTCCTTCTCTTTACCTTCTTTCTTCCTCCTGCTCATTCTTCCTGTTCTTCCAGATTTTCTTCTCCCACACTTCCTAGTTTCCTCATTTTCTTAACTTCTCCTCATCCTTCTCTCCCTTATCTTTCTCTTCCTCTTTCTTCCTCTTACTGGTTGCTTTCCTTTCACGCATTCTGCTTTCCTAACTTCTTCCTGCTGTCTCTTTACTCCTTTCCTACTCATTCCTCCTACTTTTCTTATTCCCATCTATTTCTTCTTCTCTTTCTTAATTTTCCAGTCTTTCTTCTCCTCTTCCCGCTGTCCTATCTACTGCCTTTTCTCCTCTTCCTCCTCCCGTCTTTTACTCTAATTCTTTTCCTTCTACTCTTCAAATGTTGCTTTCCTCATGTTTCCTTACGTCTCCACTAGTCATAATCTTCATCAGTAATCTCCCTACACCTTCCCATTTCTCCACTGCCTTCGCATCATTCAGTCCCACAATGAGATGAATGAAAATGATGAAAAGTGATGAAAATTTTGATCCTACTCTATTCATGGGGCTACAGAGGGAGACACAGCAAATTAAAGTAAAAGAGAGCTCGCCAATACCGTAGATTTTCACCCTTGTTAGCTGGCAGGGGAGAGAGGTCGTGAAGCAGCGCTCATGGTCTTGTTAGAGCCAACGAGTGAGTGAGTCAGCAAGTGAACTTGAAGATGTACGGGTAGAACGAATGTGAAAAAGAATCTCTCTCTCTCTCTCTCTCTCTCTCTCTCTCTCTCTCTCTCTCTCTCTCTCTCTCTCTCTCTCTCTCTCTCTCTCTCTCTCTGTGTGTGTGTGCGTGCGTGCGTACGTGATTGAGTGAATCTTCTTTCCATTTTAACATACAGTATTTTTTCCTGCAGAATCATCATTTTTTAAGACTTCATGGCTCAAGGCGAATTGCTTTCAAATAATTAATTGATTCAGTGCCTTAAGTGTTAATGCATTATTCGTTAATTCAACACTGTGCATTAGATCTTAAAAGCTTCGTGGGAAATTATTCATAGATCCTTACAGGATGCTTTCTGTGTTCAGGAATAAAAAAAAAAATATTAGATTACATGTTGAGTAATGGCAGATGAATGGAATGAACTCTGTAATCTGGTTATTAGTGTCGAGTCATGAGGGAGCTTTAGAGGATTACGGAAATTTATATATAGGATGATTTAGAGAAAAAAAAAAAAGTTTTATACAGGGACTGCCGCGCATAGGCCTAATTGTTCCTTGTGTACCTTCCCTAATTTTCTTATTTGTTTTATGTTACTCTCATTGCTTTGTATGTTGTCATTACCTTAAGCAGTAAGTGTTGTGTGCAGCAGCATGTAAGAAAAAAAAAAAAAACGATAATTTGATATAAAAATCGGTACATTACGAACTTACACACACACACACACACACACACACACACACACACACACACACACACACACACACACACACACACACACACACACACACACACACACACACACACACACACACACACACGCATACACACACACACACACACACACACACGCACACACACACACACACACACACACACACACACACACACACACACAGAAAGAGAGAGAGAGAGAGAGAGAGAGAGAGAGAGAGAGAGAGAGAGAGAGAGAGAGAGAGAGAGAGAGAGAGAGAGAGAGAGAGAGAGAGAGAGAGAGAGAGCATATAATTTCTTTTTGTTATATATATTGGCCTTGTAGACAACTACATAAAAAAAAGTGTTGCTTTAAGCCTGCTGTAAATTTTGTTTGAGTAAAATAAAAATATGCTGCCTGGCCAATAATAACCTCGTGACCACCACCACCACCACCACCAAGACCCAGCAAGTCCCCAACTGTCCCCTGCTCTCCCCACTCTCATCGATGCTTCCAGTCACGCCTTCCCCCCTCCCCCACACACACACATACCACCGAGGCATCCTGCAGTGTTTCCTCTTCTCGTCCTCTCCTCCCGGCCCTTGTGCTTCCCGCCACCTCCCGGTGTTGTCTGGACCAAAACTCGCGCCTGGTTTGGTTTTGGCTGAAGTGGTAAGTCTGTTTTGAGGTCATTAGTGGAACTGCAGGTAATTGCACTGAAGTGACAGGAAAAGTGGAAGCATTAGCTGTTTTTTATATTAATGTTGTAAGTAAAAGTCTGATTTTTGTCGGATTTAATAAATGAAAATTTAGGTGTTTATATCAGGCCAGTAGTGGTACCGCAGGTAATTGCATTGAGGTGAGAGGAAAGAGTCAGGTAATAGTTGTGTTTTGTATTAGTATGTATTATTATTATTATTAGTGTGTATGTGTTAGTATTGTAGATTTGTATGTATGATTTCAGTTTTGGTGAGTGAAGATTTTTGGATGGTTTGAGATTGACTGGGAGGGTTTATGGATGCTTTGGGTTTACAGGGAAGGTTCATGGATGGCTTAATGGTTTGAGCCGGAAGATTTTTGTCTAATGAGGTTTTTTATTATGATAGGTTTGTGGATGGTTTAGAATTTGATGAGAGGAAACTAATGGATGGATTGGGACGAGGGTTTAGTGAGGGAAGGCCTTGAAGTTCATGAAGGAAGGTTCTTGGACGATTGCAATTTGGCGAGGCAAATTAGTGGATATTTTTTGGTTTGGGATTAGATGAGAAAAATTTTTGGGATGGTTTAAGATGTTTCAGGACAAAGGGTTAGGTGAGGGTGACGGAAGGTTTGTGTGTGTTTTTGAGTTTGGTTAGGGTTTGGTGAATGCAGTCAGGAACCTTCCAGCCATCCATCACTCGCGGACACTGGCACTGGATGGATGGGCGCCACTGAGAGTTTGGCCCACTTGTGTTAAGGCGTTTTGTGGCAGTGGACCTGAAACGAGAGAGAGAGAGAGAGAGAGAGAGAGAGAGAGAGAGAGAGAGAGAGAGAGAGAGAGAGAGAGAGAGAGAGAGAGAGAGAGAGAGAGAGAGAGAGTTTACGTTATTACTGATCCCCAGAGCATCCCCTGTGCGGAAGCGTGTCAGACACTCTCTCTCTCTCTCTCTCTCTCTCTCTCTCTCTCTCTCTCTCTCTCTCTCTCTCTCTCTCTCTCTCTCTCTCTCTCTCTCTCGCTTGAAATCATCGTTTTAGTCTTGGGTCTCGACAAAGTGACTTACATTGAAAGGATGCCGGGACCTATTGAGTTTGTTTAGTGGTTGGTTGGATAGGTGTGTGCTTTTGTGTAGGGAGATGGGGTGTTGGTGGTTATTTGTGTGTGTGTGTGTGTGTGTGTGATCATGATAAATATGTTTCTTTTTTTTTTTTTCTTTAGGTTTATTTTGATGTGGAAATATATGCATACTTAGTTCATAATGTGTACTTTATTTTATGCTTCGAATAAAGCACACAAACACACACACACACACACACACACACACACACACACACACACACACACACACACACACACACACACTTTCATCCTTCCCAAACTCATGTACGCCTCCCCAGCGTGGTCCTCCTCCCTCACACAAACTCAACAGCTACAGTTGGAGAGTGTGCAGAAAATGGCGTGCAGGGTCATCCTTGGCCCTGCATACACCACCTATGAAGAAGCCCTGAATACAATGAAGCTGTCCAGACTATCCACCAGGTACAGTGAGGCTCTGGAGAAGTTTGGAAGGGGACTTCTGAATCATCCACGTCTCAGAAACATGCTGCCGCCTGACGCGCCTCGCCCTACCCGTGCCACCAGACACCACAATAAGATAACGCCCCTAAAGGCGCCACGTACGGACCGGTACAGACCTAGTGCGATTCCCACCATGGTGCGAGCCATCAATCAATAGTCTCTTCTAGATTTGACTTACCTTTAGGATTAATGTCAAGTATTTTCCCACCCCCAATGTACATTTTCAGTTTGTTGACTGCCTAAAGAATAAACCGTTTATTATTATTATTATTATTATTATTATTATTATTACACATCTTTGTATCCTTTGGAAATGGGTAGTCATGGTGAGAGAGGTGAGTATTTCTGAATCCATGCCTCAGTCAGTCTGGCGTAAAATAACCTCATCACACTGGTCGGCGCCTCGTTCCCGGCAATGTCTGCGTTCTAAAGTCAAAGGAATATTTGTCTTTTACCGTTATCAGCACCGTGATAGCACCCAGCTAACGCCCCGCTTCCCTCCTGCCCACCACCTCGCAGACAACAGGGTCAAGTCCACGTCAATTAAAACACGTCAGCAAACACGAACAATAGTTTTCAGGAGTACTTTTCGTTTTTTATCGCATATTTTTTCATGAGCGAGAGATGAGAGGGAGGAAGGGAAGGGGAGGGATTGAGTCTGTAGCCAATGAAATAATTATTAATACTGCCGTCACTCAGGCTTAGCATCAGCCGCGTGTGCATAGTTAGGTTCGTTTTTAGCTGTTAATTTAGTGTAATGGAGTTGTATGGCGCGCGGATTGACCCAGAGGGTAATGGCAGGGGCGCGGGACTGTGACACGGGAGAGACGCCCACGGTCCCGCACGTTTGGCTGCAGCGGCGACCTGGGCATGGGAACCAACTGTTGTTGTGGTGGTTGTTGTTGTTGTTGTTGTTGTTGTTGTTGTTGTGGTTGTGGTTGTGGTTGTTGTTGTGGTTGTTGTTGTTGTTGTGGTTGTTGTTGATTGTCGTTATTGTGTTATTGTGGTTGTTGTGATTGTCGTTATTGTTTTGTATCCGTGTATTTTCTGTGTGTAATGATCAGTGTGCATCTCCCCATGTTATTGAAGGAACTCCCCAACTAGCAGAAGAATCCTGGTTTGTTGTTCTCGTTGCATTCACTCCTCGCATGATTCAGTCCTCCTATTCTTCCCTCGCCCCTTTCTTTCAACATATTCCGTACATTCCCTCCACTGTTGACTCCTCCCGTGCCTCTACATGCCTCATATCTCAAACACTTCTATACACGCTCATTTCCTGCGATTAATCCTGTATGCTAAACTTCATTTAGGTTGTTGCCTTTTATTATTCTAAACTATCTTATTTTTTGTTAATCTATTTCACTTTATTTCATTCCATTTTATTCATTTTATTGCATCGTCTTTCATTGTTATGAACTGCTTTTGAGAGCTGCATTTTTCTTACCGCAAACTACCCACTTATTTTCCTTTTATTTTCAGTATTTATTATTTATCATTACTGCAAACTACTCTATATTGCAACAATTTCATTGCCACACAAACTATCTGTGTGTGTGTGTGTGTGTGTGTGTGTGTGTGTGTATGTGTGTGTGTGTGTGTGTGAATACGATCTCTCTCTCTAGCTGTTTTTTTTTTTTTTTTTTTAAGTTTGCCTTTGTCTCTCTGTCCATCTTTGTTTTTGTTTGTTTGTTTCTCTGTGCGTCTGTCTGCCTGTCCGTCAGTCTGTCTGTGTGTTTATTTTTAGTCTATCTGTCTTGTCTGTCTGTCTGTGTTCATCTAGCTCAGTCTGCTTCTTTGTCTGTCTAGCTGTCTGCCTGCTTCCTTGTCTTGTATGCTTGTACACGTGTGTGTGTGTGTGTGTGTGTTTTTATGTAGGAGGGATACTGGCCAAGGGCAACAAAAATCTAATAAAAAAAATGCCCACTGAGATGCCAGTCCCATAAAAGGGTCAAAGCAGTGGTCAAAAATTAGTGGATAAGTGTCTTGAAACCTCCCTCTTGAAGGAGTTCAAGTCATAGGAAGGTGGAAATACAGAAGCAGGCAGGAAGTTCCAGAATTTACCAGAGAAAGGGATGAATGATTGAGAATACTGGTTAACTCTTGCATTAGAGAGATGGACAGAATAGGAATGAGAGAAAGAAGAAAGTCTTGTGCAGCGAGGCCACGGAAGGAGGTAAAACATGCAGTTAGCAAGATCAAATGAGCAGTTAGCATGAAAATAGCGGTAGAAGACAGCTAGATATGCAACATTGCAGCGGTGAGAGAGAGGCTGAAGACAGTCAGTTAGAGGAGAGGAGTTGATGAGACGAAAAGCTTTTGATTCCACCCTGTCTAGAAGAGCAGTATGAGTGGAACCCCCCCCAGACATGTTAAGCATACTCCATACATGGACGGATAAGGCCCTTGTACAGAGTTAGCAGCAGGAGGGGTGAGAAAAACTGGCGGAGACGTTTCAGAACACCTAACTTCATAGACGCTGTTTTAGCTAGAGATGAGATTTGAAGTTTCCAGTTCAGATTATAAGTAAAGGACAGACCGAGTATGTTCAGAGTAGAAGAGGGGGATAGTTGAGTGTCATTGAAGAAGAGGGGATAGTCGTCGGGAAGGTTGTGTCGAGTTGATAGATGGAGGAATTGAGTTTTTGGGGCATTGAACAATACCAAGTTTGCTCTGCCCCAATCAGAAATTTTAGAAAGATCAGAAGTCAGGCGTTCTGCGGCTTCCCTGCGTGATATGTTTACCTCCTGAAGGGTTGGACGTCTATGAAAAGACGTGGAAAAGTGCAGGGTGGTATCATCAGCGTAGGAGTGGATAAGACAAGAAGTTTGGCTTAGAAGATCATTAATGAATAATAAGAAGAGAGTGGGTGACAGGACAGAACCCTGAGGAACACCACTGTTAACAGATTTAGGAGAAGAACAGTGACCGTCTACCACAGCAGCAATAGAACGGTCAGAAAGGAAACCTGAGATGAAGTTACAGAGAGAAGGATAGAAACCGTAAGAGGGTAGTTTGGAAATCAAAGCTTTGTGCCAGACTATCAAAGGATTTTGATATGTTCAAGGTAACAGCAAAAGTTTCACCAAAATCTCTAAAAGAGGATGACCAAGACTCAGTAAGGAAAGCCAGAAGATCACCAGTAGAGCGGCCTTGACGGAACCCATACTGGCGATCAGATAGAAGGTTGTGAAGTGATAGATGTTTAAGAATCTTCCTGTTCAGGATAGATTCAAAAACTTTAGATAAGCAGGAAATTAAAGCAATAGGACGGTAGTTTGAGGGATTAGAGCAGTCACCCTTTTTAGGAACAGGCTGAATCTAGGCAAACTTCCAGCAAGAAGGAAAGGTAGATGTTGACAGAAAGAGCTGGAACAGATTGACTAGGCAAAGTGCAAGCATGGAGGCACAGTTTCAGAGAACAATAGGAGGGTTCCCATCAGGTCCATAAGCCTTCCGAAGGTTTAGGCCAGCTAGAGCATGGAAAACATCATTTCGAAGAATTTTAATAGGTAGCATACAGTAGTCAGAGGGTGGAGGAGAAGGAGGAACAAGCCCAGAATCGTCCAAGGTAGAGTTTTTAGCGAAGGTTTGAGCGAAGAGTTCAGCTTTAAAAATAGATTGATAGTAGTGGTGCCATGTGGTTGAAAAAAAGGATGGAAAGAAGAAGAAGCAAAGTTATTGGAGATATCTTTGGCTAGATGTCAGAAGTCACGAGGGGAGTTAGATCTTGAAAGATTTTGACATTTTCTGTTACTGAAGGAGTTTTTGGCCAGTTGGAGAACAGACTTGGCTTGGTTCCAGGGAGAAATATAAAGTGCATGAGATTCTGGTGATGGAAGGCTTAAAGACCTTTTGTGGGTCATCTCTCTATCATGTATAGCACGAGAACAAGCTGTGTAAAATTAAGGTTTGGAAGGTTTAGTTCGAGAAAAAGAGTGAGGAATGTACACCTCCATGTCAGACACTATCATCTCTGTTATGCGCTCAGCACACAAAGACGTGTCTTTGACACGGAAGCAGTAGTCATTCCAAGGAAAATCAGCAAAATACCTCCTCAGGTACTTCCAAATAGCAGAGGCAAAAACGCCAAAGGCACCTTCGCTTAGGAGGATCCTGAGGAGGGATTGGAGCGATAGGACAAGATACAGATATGAGATTGTGATCGGAGGAGCCGAATGGAGAAGAGAGGTTGACAGCATAAGCAGAAGGATTAGAGGTCAGAAAAAAGTCAAGAATGTTGGGCGTATCTCCAAGACGGTCAGGAATACAAGTGCTCTAGGTCGTGGAGAATAGCAAAGTTAGAGTCTAGTTCACGAAGATGGTCAATGAAGGGAGAGGAAAGCCAAAGCAAGTGGTGAACATTGAAGTCTCCAAGAATGGAGATCTCTGCAAAAGGGATGTGGGTCAGAATGTGCTCCACTTTGGAAGATAAGTAGTCAAAGGATTTTTTATAGTCAGAGGAGTTAGGTGAGTGGTATACAGCAATATATGTACTTGATTATCCTACTCATGGAATTTTCTTACAGTTATTGATATCAGCTATCAACAAATACCAATACGGTTTATTGTAGTTATATTCCTGAAGCATGGTGACTTGTAGTTTTCCTTGTCTCTTTGCTCTCTTTATTCATGAAATGGCGGTGGTTAATGTTAACAGTTTTCTTTTCCTTTTCTCTCTTCAAAATTAATGAATGTTGACTAAAACAGTTGAAAATGACCGAGTGTTACTTTTAACTTATGGACCGATGTAATGAGCCAGCTGACAAGACTTTGGCCAGTGTAGGAGTAGAGAGAATTTAGTTTATTTTCAACGCCAACAAACAACGAGGAAACATTTTGCCAACTTTATAAACGTGTATCAGAGACAGTAAGGACTATAAACAGATCCTGTGTGTTGACATACACATCAAAGCTCAAAATAAACAGATACTTGCAGAAGTGCCACCCATGCTTAAGTGAGACCCCGCCACAGAAAAGAACACAACGATCTCATAGTGATAATGAATTCAGCTTTCAGTGGTCATATATGCATAGAAGAACAGAACTCGAAAAATCCTGGAAGATGGAGGCCTCTAAGTCAATGAAGAACTATAGAATCCGGACCAAGTGACAAGACATTCAGAGACACAGTTCTTCAGGTGTGTCATGAGCGCAGTGACCAGTGCGCCAAAGATGATGAACTTTGCGTTCTTGGTGCAATGAGTGATTTACCTGTACGTTGTCACAGAGACTGTAGACCTTCAGACACTAAGCCTTAGAAGAATGCAGCATTCGAAAAGCTCATAAAAGTCATAGAGTTTGACTTGGACTAGTTATGATCGTCAACTCGAGTCTACAACCAATACATGTATAACAAAGGCACAAAACTCAAAACACAAGCTCTTGTTGAAGCAATATCAAAGCATTTTGGTGAATAGTTGTTATATCTGTCCTGCACAGATTCAGTAACCCTGCTGGTATTCAGGACATGTTCCTCTCAGTTGGCACAACTAGTTGAGGAACCTGACGATGATTTACCTTAAGTCAAGTCTGTTACAAAGCAGATTTTCATGGAATTGAGATTCATTGACCTAGAAGGAGATTAATGACAAGAAACCTGTCATCACTTCGTCAGATCATGTACCACATGAAATTCATAAAGGAAAGCATGCGGGAAGGCAGGACTTAACTGTGACACATGATGTAGCAGGCATCAAAATAGTAAACCATGCACTCCATATTGCCAGGGAGACTCAGGAAACCATACATGTCACTTGTGACGATACTGACGTGTTTGTCCTTCTGGTTCATTTTTTTTTTTTGCATCTAAAGGTCTCCACAGTGATACTTTAATGGTTCCATCTTATACATTAACGAATGCTACCAAAATTGGTGCAACAGCTGAAAAGCATGCCGACATGACAAAGTATATACTGCTTCTCCATGCCTTTACAGACTGTGACACGGCTAGCACTCTGTATGTGATTGGAAAAGCGAAAGCCCTCAAAGTGTTTAAACAAGGGAACTTTCCTCCCCTCATGGGAGACACTGATCAAAACGAGGAAGTCTTGTAAGCCTTTTGCATTCATTGCCAGCTGTTACGGAAGTAAGGTCATGGACACAATATTGGATGTTCAGTTCATTGTGTGGCAACATAAAGGAGGAGGCAGTAGACACCAGCCGAAACGATAATTACTCCCAGTGAGGTCTGAAGCACTGTTCAGGGGATGCTGTGAACTTATCATTAAACCCAGCTGTGACCTCACTGAACGTTTCCCTTTGCGTCTCACAACACAAGGGGGCAGTCACAGCCTGCCCTCTAAAGACAACCCTCTTCCCCCACACAAAACTACAAGCACCTAATAACACACACACCCTTCACTCAAAAATTTTAAAATCATCATGGCGACTCCTACACCTGCCTCGGAGTGCCCATCTGGGGAGGGGACCATAAATGTCCCCAGGTCGGACTGCCTTTCTGTCGACGACCCTAAGTGTCTTGACACCCCCCTTAACATTTTTTTTTCATTAACTTCTGCAACAATTGAGGTCTAAGATCTAATTTTCAATCTGTAGAACACCACTTCTTCTCTTCTAAACCTCATCTTCTTTTCCTCACTGAAACTCAGGTGTCTGAGGCAACTGACAGTAGTCCCTTTTCTGTTCCCTCCTACTTTCTCTATCCTCATTTTCGATCCAAAGCTGGATGCTGCGTTTATGTGCGCAATGACTTAACCTGCTCTCGTGCCCACACTCTTGAATCTTCCGAGTTTTCCACCATCTGGCTACGACTACAGAGTCACTCTCATACTAAATTTATCTGTGCTTTATATCTCTCACCTAACTCCTCTGATTATAAGAAATTCTTTGACTACTTAACTTCCAAAGTGGAGCACATTCTGACCCTCTTCCCTTTTGCAGAGATCTCCATTCTTGGAGACTTCAATCTTCACCACCAGCTTTTTCTTCCTCTCCCTTCACTGACCATCCTGGTGAACTAGCCTACAACTTTGCTATCCTCCATGACCTAGAGCAATTGGTGCAACACCCTACTCGTATTCCTGACCGTCTTGGACAACCCTTCTTGACCTTTTCCTTATATATATATATATATATATATATATATATATATATATATATATATATATATATATATATATATATATATATATATCACCTTACTATCATTTCCAGACGCCTGCAGACAAAATAACTGACTGTAGTGCAATGAAACAAAATAACAATATCCATTTAGGGCAGGTTAATTTTCTCAAAATTTATTTTGAGAAAATATCACCTTACTATCATTTCCAGACGCCTGCAGACAAAAAAAACTGACTGTAGTGCAATGAAACAAAATAACAATATCCATTTAGGGCAGGTTAATTTTCTCAAAATTTATTTTATAAATATATATATATATATATATATATATATATATATATATATATATATATATATATATATATATATATATATATATATATATATATATATATATATATATATATATATATATATTTTTTTTTTATTTATTTATTTTTTTTTCTGATGACAGAATATGAAGAAGGATTGATATTAAGCATACGTATGGCAAATATTCACTTCTTCTGTATCACCTGATACCTAGAAAACCTGGTGGAGATGAACGCGTTAACAACTACCAGGATATACCATTTGCATAATCCATGAAATATTATTGAATGACAAGCACGTTACAGGAACTACAATAGACCCTTCAGCACTGGTCGCGATCACCTTACTATCATTTCCAGACGCCTGCAGACAAAATAACTGACTGTAGTGCAATGAAATAAAATAACAACATCCATTTAAGGTAGGTTAATTTTCTCAAAATTCTGTGAAATATTTTTTCTTTAACTAACATTAGTTACCAATACCGATACACTTACTATTTATTTTTTCTTGAAATCCTATTCTTCTACGTCGTATAAGACTATAGAATTCAACATTTCACCGCTTCTTTTTCGTAAAGATGAATACTTTACTATTTCCAAAGTAAGTTGATTGGTGATGCTCCGCTACTGCGATTTTACGTCGAGTAGATTCCACCTTCGGATGATATGAAATTCCTCTCGCGCACGCACAGACACGCACACCAACACACCCTCCAATTTTCACATATATTCCTAGATGTCCAACACTTCAGGAAGTAAAGAGCTCACTCAGGAAATCCGTAGCGTGCATGACTTCTGATCTCTCTAAAATTTCTGATTGGGTAAGAAGAAATTTAGCATTATTCAATGTTTCAAAACCTCAATTCCTCCATCTATCAATTCGAAACAAGCATCTAGACAACTATTTCCTCTTCCATGACACTCAGCTGTCCTCCTCTCCTACACTGAACATCCTCAGACTGTTCTCTATCTATGATCTAAACTTCTATAAATCTATATAATCTATAAACTTCACATCTAATCTCTAGTTAAAACAGCCTGTATGACATTAAGGCGTTCTGGGTCGTTTCCGCTAGTTTTTCTCACTCCCCTAGTTGTTAACTCTGTACATGAGCCTTATCCCTCAATGAATGGAGAATGTATCACATGTATAGGGGGTTTTCCAATCATACCACTCTTTTAGACAGGACGGAATCAAAAGCTTTTTGTCTTATCAACTCCTCTCCTATAACTGAAAGTCTTTACTTTCTCATAGCTACAATGTTGCAGCTCTTGCTTCTTGTACCACTATTTTCATGCCAACTCCTCTTCTGATATTATTAACTGCAAGCCCACACTCCTCGCACAGTCTCGTTGCACAAGATTTTCTTCTTCTTCTAATCCCTATTCTCTCAACCTCTGTAATGCAAGAGTTAACCAGTATTCTTAATCATTAATTCTTGTCTCTGGTAAACAATGGAACCCTCTGCCTGCTTCTGTATTTCCACTTTCCTATTACTCGAACTCTTTAAAAAAGGAAGGTTTCAAGACCTTTATTTCGTACTTACGACTAACGCCTTAGACTATGTTCGGAGACCGGCACTCCAGTGGGCTTTTTTTTTTTAGGTGGAAATTTTGTTGCCTTAGGGCGGTGCCCCTGCAACATTAAAAAAAAAAAAAAAAAAAGACACACACACACACACACACACACACACACACACACACACACACAAACAAACACATACACACACAACACCCTACTCGTATTCTTGATCATCTTGGTGTTATGCCCAACATTCTTGACCTTTTCGTAACCCAAGATACTTCTGCTTATGATGTTACCCTCTCTTCTCCATTGGGCTCCTCCGATCACAACCTCATATCTGTATATTCACGCAGGGAAGCCATAGAACGCCTGACTTCCGATCTTTCTAAAATTTCTGATTAGGGCAGAACAAACTTGGTATTGTTCAATGCCTCAAAAACTCCATCTATCATCTCGACAAAACCTTGCAGACAACTATCTCCTCTTCTTCAGTGACACTCAACTGCCCCTTTCTTCTACAATGAACATCCTCGGTCTGTCCTTTACTTATAATTTGTACTGGAAACTTCACATCTCATTTCTAGGTAAAACAGCTTCTATGAAGTTAGGTGTTCTGAGACGTCTCCGCCAATTTTTCTTACTTCCCCAGCTGCTAACTCTGTACAAGGGCCTTATCCGTCCATGTGTGGAGTATGCTTCACATGTCTGGGGGTTCCACTCATACCGCTCTTCTAGACAGGGTGGAATCAACAGCTTTTCGTCTCATTAACTTCTCTCCTCTAACTGACTGTCTTCAGCCTCTTTTTCATCGCCGTAAAGTTACATCTCTAGCTGTCTTCTAACGCTATTTTCATGTTACTGCTCTTCTGATCTTGCTAACTGCATGCCTCCCCTCCTTCCGCGGCCTCGCTGCACAAGAATTTCTTCTTTCTTTCACCCCTATTCTGTCCACCTCTCTAATGCAAGACTTAGCCAGCATTCTCGATCATTCATCCCTTTCTCTGGTAAACTCTGGAACTCCCTTTCTGCTTCTGTATTTCTATCTTCCTATGACTTGAATTCCTTCAAGAGGGAAGTTTCAAGACACCTATTCTTCAATTTTTGACTACCGCTTTGGACCCTTTTCTGGGAATGGCATCTCAGTGGCTTTTTTTTTTTTTTTTTATTTATTGGATTTTTGTTGTTCTTGGGCAGTGTACCTCCTACATAAAAAAAAAAAAAAAAAAACGTATCTCTCTAATCCCTACACAGGATCCCCCTAAGCGGAGGTGCCTCTAGTGCTTTGCTCTAGCAGCCTATGCTAGTTGGGAAAACCTGAGGAGGTATTTTGCTGATTTTCCTTGGAATGACTATTGTGTCTGTATCAGAGACTCGTCACTGTGCCGAGCGCATAACAGAGGTGAAAGTGTCTGGCATAGAGGTGTTAATTCATCATTCTTTTTCTCGACCTAAACCTTCCAAACCTTGGTTTAATTTAGCCGCGTGTTATACATGATGGAGAGGTGGCCCAGAAAAGGTACTTGAGCCTTCCATCACCAGAATCTCATACGCGTTATATTTCTGCCCGGAACCATGCCAAGACCGTTTCTCCAATTAACCAAAAATTCTATTATTAAAAAAGTGTCATAGTTTTTCATGATGTAAGTCTCCTCGTGACTTCTGGCATCTAGCCAAAAATATCTCCAATAACTTTTTTTTTTTTTTCTCTCTCTCTCTTTCTCTCTCTCTCTCTCTCTCTCTCTCTCTCTCTCTCTCTCTCTCTCTCTCTCTCTCTCTCTCTCTCTCTCTCTCTCTCTCTCTCTCTCTCTCTCTCTCTCTCTCTCTCTTTAACCAGAAGGCACCAGTGTTATCACATCTATCTCTAAAAGTGAACTCTTCCCTCAAATCTTTGCTGAAAAAAATAAAACTCTTCCTTGGACGATTAAAGGCTTGTTCCTCCCTCTCTTCCACCTTCTGACTACTTCATACTACCTTTTAAAATTCTTCGCAGTGACGTTTTTCATGCCCTTACTAGCCTAAACCTTCCGCAGGCTTATGAACCTGATGGGATCCCTCCTCCTTGTGAAACTCTCTCAACTGTGTCAGCCAACATCTACCTTTTCTTCTTGCTGGAAGTTTGCCTACATTGAGCGTGTTCTTAAAAAAAAAAGGTGACCGTTCTAATCCCTCAAACTACCGTTCTATTGTTTTAGTTTCCTGTCTATTTAAGGTTACTTTTATTATATCCTCAACAGGAAGATTCTTAAACATCTATCATTTCACAACCTTCTATCTGATCAAAAGTATGGGTTCCATCAAGGCCGCTCTACTAGTGATCTGGCTTTCCTTACTTAATTTTGGTCCTCCTCTTTTAGAGGTTTTAGTGAAACTTTTTCATTTGCCTTAGACATATAGAAAGCTTTTGATACAGTCTGGCACAAAGCTTTGATTTCTAAACTACCCTCCTACGACTTCCATCTTTCTCTCTATAACTTCTTCTCAAGTTTTCTTTGTGACCGTTTTATTGTTGCTATGGTAGACGGTCACTGTTCTTCTTCTATGTCTATTAACCGTAGCATTCCTCAGGGTCCTGTCATGTCACCCACTCTCTTCCTATTTTTTTTATCAATTATCTTCTAAACCAAACTTCTTGCCCTATCCATTCCTACGCCGATGATACTACCCAGCACTTTTCCAAGTTTTTTCATAGACGTCTAACCCTTCGGGAAGTAAACAGCTGAAGCAGGGAAGCTACAGAACGCCTGACTTCTAATCTCTCCAAAATTTCTGATTGGGCAGAGCAAACTTAGTATTGTTCACTGCCTCAAAAAAACTCAAGTTCCTCCTTTAATAAACTGGACGCAACTTTCCAGATAAATATTCCCTGTTCTTTACTGACACTCAACTGCCCCCTTCTTCTGCACTGAATATCCTCGGTCTGTCCTTTTCTTATAATCTAATCTGGAAACTCCTCATCTCATCTCTAGCTAAAACAGCTTCTATGAAGTTAGTGTTTTGAGACATCTCTGCAGTTATTCTCACCATTCCAGTTTGTAATTCTCTAAGGGGGACTTATGCGTTCATGTATGGAATATGCTTTACATGTGTGGGACAGTTCAACTCATACCGCTCTTCTAGAAAGGGTGAAATCAAAAGCTTTTCGTCTCATCAGTTTCTCTCTTCTAACTGAGTGTCTTCAGCCTCTTTCTCACTGCTGAAGTGTTGCATCTCTAGCTATTTCATATCGCTATTTTCATGCTAATTATTCTTCTGATCTCGATAACTGCATGCCTCCCTTCCTCCTGCGGCCTCGCTGCACAAGACTTTCTTCT
>NC_087155.1:142500-197500 GCF_035594125.1 Scylla paramamosain
AATCCATGCGGTCAAGCTCCAACGAAAGTGATATATTCTGGGAGCTTCGGCTCTCAGGCCTGAGGAATATAAAGCAACAGGGACAGACTTTGTAAAAAAAGAAAATGTGTTAGGATTGCCGAGAACGACTGTCAATAAACATGGCGGAGGGGTGTGTTGTGCCTGTCTAGCAGTGTTCCCAGAGGTTTGTGAGTGGAATTTCACTGAGCTCCGGCGGGAGAGTTCAGGATTGTACCCGATTACCATGTTGGTGAGGCAAGTCAATGAATGGGGTGCCTTTTGTTTTATGCAAGGTTGTGAGGCATTTGTATGTGCATCATAATTTCCATTGATCAAATGATTCGTGGTGCTGA
This sequence comes from Scylla paramamosain, assembly GCF_035594125.1. Lineage (NCBI taxonomy): Eukaryota > Metazoa > Arthropoda > Malacostraca > Decapoda > Portunidae > Scylla > Scylla paramamosain. Next base: position 142,854 of record NC_087155.1, read on the forward strand.
TCCGGCCTTTCCATTGTCTCTGTGTTTGCATGGTTTACTACAATCGGCAATTACTGTGCAGTTTGACTTGCGAACTGAGGTCTGGGCGAGATGCTTAATTCATGTAATTATTGCTTCATGTGCAGTGGTACGGCGGTACAAAGGGACCGCGCACGCTTAAGAAGCCGAGAGGTCCTCAGGTGCATAGGTTCGAGTCGTGGCTACGGTCCGAGATCAGAAACCAAGTTCTTCGTTGGCAGACACTGTCTTAGCCCTAATAATATAGGGAAAAAGCGTAAAGCCAGTGAGTGAGAGAGAGAGAGAGAAAAAAAAAGAAACTGCTTCTTATGCAAGAGGCTCCGCTTTCTTCAGGGTCTGGAAAAAAAGTTGTAGAGTCACTTACGAACTGTAGTCACCCGCTGATCACCATCTGCAAAGAGGATCTTTTATTTGTTATTTGCTGTTATTGTGTGACATCGTTCCAGATGCTGTGTTTGGTTGGATCCGCTGATTGATCTGTGTACATTAGATGGGTATATGCTGCTTGCTGGATAGTAAGCTGAAATGATAAACGCAGCATCCAGCTTTGGATCGAAAATGAGGATAGAGAAAATAGGAGGGAACAGAAAAGGGGCTACTGTCAGTTGCCTCAGACACCTGAGTTTCAGTGAGGAAAAGAAGATGAGGTTTAGAAGAGGAGAGGTGGTGTTCTACAGATTGAAAATTAGATCTTAGACCGCGAATGTTGCAGAAGTTAATGAAGAAAAAGTTGAGGGGGGTGTCAAGACACTTAGGGTCGTCGACGGAAAGGCAGTCCGACCTGGGGACATTTATGGTCCCCTCCCCAGATGGGGACTCCGAGGCTGGTGTAGGAGTCGCCATGATTTTAAAATTTTTGAGTGAAGGGTGTGTGTGTTATTAGGTGCTTGTAGTTTTGTGTGGAGGAAGAGAGTTGTCTTTAGAGGGCAGGCTGTGACTACCCCCTTGTGTTGTGAGACACAAAGGGAAACGTTCAGTGAGGTCACAGCTGGGTTTAATGATAAGTTCACAGCACACCCTGAACAGTGCTTTAGACCTCACTGGGAGTAATTATCGTTTCGGCAGGTGTCTACAGCCTCCTCTACCAAAATCCCTCATAATTTGCTTGGGGGGTACTTTTGCAAGGAGGAGTAATTATCGTTTCGGCAGGTGTCTACACACCTTTCTCTACCAAAATCCCTCATAATTTGCTTGGGGGGTACTTTTGCAAGGTTCACTGCCTGGCTGCTGCACTAATATCACGCAGTCATTCACTGTTGCTATGGTCGCAAAATAAGCCATCGTGCACAGATGAGGAGGGACACGGGTGTATGGTGTGACGCAGGGGGCTTATCTCTGACCTTCACTTTGCGTCCACGATATCTTTCTTCCAAAGGTTGCGGCGCCTTATACATGCCAGTTGATCTATTAGTCCTCTATACATTAAAATTTAATACATTACTTTTAACATATTAGTACAGACGTTTCAAACACATGCTCAGGTCTGAAAGTGTGCAATTATCTTACCTGCCACTAGCAAGTAATTAGATAATTTACCAACCAAGAAAACAAATAGTAGCTAGAAGAAATTATAAATAATTACTCAGCTCACAAGCTCTTTATTTTAGAAAATATATGATAGATTTACCTGGATTAGTACATAAACAATGAATTTGTATTCAGTAATTCTTCAAACAAAAAATAGTTCTGCATTATCCATACCGACTGAAATACACGCAACTTTCAGCAGCGTGCAAGCATTGAGTTTCAAAATGACCGATGAAAGGTTTGGACTCCTTAACATTAGTATTAATATTTTACGATATTTGAAAATTCTAAAATTGTTTCAAAATAATAAACGATGCAATATTTCTTTACATCTTCCTTTCTATCAATATATCTTTATCCTCCTCTATTTCATCTAGTTCCTGTCTCTGTCTCAATCTCCAACATTTGAAAATTCAGAATTAATTTCTCTCAAATTGGGCATGATTTCTTGCTTAAAGATCTCTTTTCAATCACCAAGATACTCAGATTTTATAAATCAATCCATATATCTTTAATATTCTTTCTTATTTTGTCTGTGCTGTCTCAGGGTTGCCGTTTCTGTCTGTTCAGCTATACTACGTGCTGTCATGGCCTCAGATCTCATTCGCTTACTTCTTGAACAGATACTTCACCTACAATCAGCCTCTCACACACAGAAATATGCAGTAAAATTTTCTTTGATCTCTTCCCTAATATGCAGAGGTTGGCACATGTGCACTCTTATCCAGCTGTTCTGTCCACTGCATCATCTTGTGTGACTCCCCCTCTGCAGCTCCACCGCACCAAGCGGTTTTTCGATCTCCCGTTCGATCTTCCTCCTTCGTCCAGTTTCCTCCAATTTTTTTTTTTTTTTTTATCATTCTCTAGTCTTTTCTTGCCTGATGCGTAAGCCATCTCAGTCTTGTTTTTCTTATTGCCTCTCTAATACAATTCACCTCTGTTTTTCTTCACTCATCTTCACTTTGTAGATACTCTCTGAGCCATAACCCATTATCCACCTAAATATTTTTTTTAGTCTTATTTTCAGTCTTCTTTAGTACTCATATCTTTTGTTTTATAAAGTTACCGGTCTTATCTTTGTGTCATATGTTTTATTTTTTTTTATTTTCGGCTTCTTTGGTAATCATATGCCACTCCATAAATTAGATAACAAAATGTTATCTCTTCTACTTTAAATTAACCTGACTCAGTCACCGACGAGAGAAAAAATATTTGAACTTCACCTGCAATACTTTTTCACTTCTCTCGTATCTCTAAAACGCAGTCACTTCCTATCTTGCTGCTCACCAACACCTCTGACTTGTGCGCATTAACTTTAATGTTACCTTTTGGAAACTTTCTTACTACTGCAGATTTTTTTTTCATAGCTTCCGATATATGATATATAAATAAATAAATAAATAAATAAATAAATAAATATATATATATATATATATATATATATATATATATATATATATATATATATATATATATATATATATATATATATATATATATATATATATATATATATATATATATATATATATATATATATATATATATATATATATATATATATATATATATATATATATATTGTGGAGACATGATATGAAGAAGGATTGAAATCGAGCCTACGCATGGCAACTATCTACTTCTTCTGTATCACCTCATACCTAGGCAACCTGGTGGAAATAGACTCGTTAACATCTACCTCCATAAACCGTTTTCATAATACATGAAATGCTGCTGAAAGACGAACACGTCACAGCAACTACAACAGACTGAAAACAGGGTCTGTGAAAACCCCACCTCATAAACATCAGGATCACTCATTACCACGAAATAATTACAAGGTGGCATTGTGCGCGCGATGCAACCTCCAGTGTCATGACATGAGGAAATATCTCATCTCTCTGGCGCATAATATGAGCTTTGACGTCTCCTTAATCATAAAAGACCTTCAGTTGCCAGAGTCGCACGTGGACATCCTTGCCAAGTCAGAATCGCTTTTATTGAAAGTAAGGATTAAGGAATTGCAGTTTCAGGATACGCTTTCCATTATGAATGCCGGCCTCGGTCATCTCGCTCAGGGTCACGTGCAGGCGGGCTATAACACGCGTTACGCTCAAGAGATGGTGAATTACCTCCCCGAGGATGTAAGGCGTGTAATTTGCACTCAAAAACAGTTTCTTTGTTATGAGTACATCACAGACCTTGGCCGCTTAGAAGATCGGCAATTGCCACCTCGCGAGGCATTTTATGATACGCTGGAGAATATAAACACGCTCAAAACGTGTGGAGTATGACATCCTGTCGCACTTTAGGCGCTTACATAAGACTGTATTGTGAGATTGATGTGGGGGTTATTAGCCGACACATATCTCAAATATAGATCATACCTGCATGAATTTTATGGGCTGGACGTGGCACATTACGTGTCACTGTCTTCTTATGCTTATGACGCTTTTTTTAAACTCGACAGGCGTTCAACTTGATCCACCTTACGACCCTAACATGTATCACCTGATCAAAAGAAATGTACGATGAGGCTTTGTAACTTGCGTCAGACCACACCTGCAGTCAAACCACGAACCCGACTTCGGACCCGGCACCTATGTGTTCTATCTAGACTATAATTCATTATATGCAAGCGTTATGTGTTCTCCCTTGCCTATGGGTGACATCAAAAAACTTTCTCAGTCAGAGATGGATGATTTTTTTGAAGTTGGCATCCAGAATCATGTGACAGATGGCGACGTCGGTTACTGGCTGGATTTGGACAGCTGCGACGTTTTCCCCGACCTGGCTCGGATCACGGACGAGTTCCCTCTGTGCCTCGCACACATGACTATTACAGAAGATGACATCTCGCCGTACAGTAAAAGACTGTTAGAAGCTGAGGGTCGTAAGCTGGTGAGGAAAAATCGTAAACTCGTGGCCAGTCATAAGGGACTGAAAGATCATCTCATCAGTTTGGAATTGCTGCAACTTTTTACTCTCACTTGGACTGGAAATACAATGTGTCCATGCTATATATAGCTTCAGACAGGCTCCATACCTGAAACCTTTCATAGAAAGGAACGTTACTTAGCGTAAAAATGAGACGTGCACCATTAAAAATCGCATTTCCAAACTGATGTCAAACGCAGTTTATGGCAGATCCACGTTATCTGAAGTGAAGTATGGACTCCAACAGAAATTAGTGACAAAAAGAACGTCTTTCCTGAAGTATGCAAGAAATCCATCTTTTAAAAGGGTACACCAATTAGGCGAGGACCGAGTCATATGTGTCAACAGTAAGAATACGATTAAAATCAGGCAGCCAAATTACTTGGGATACCATATCTTACAAGCGGCAAGGAAGTACATGTACAACTTTTGGTATCGTGTCATCAAAGCTAATTATGGGGAGAGAGCTAAATTAGCTTATGAAGATACTGACAGTTTCATATTCAGTCTTCACATACCTACAAACTTAAATGATGAACTGAAACATGGACCCATGGCAAATTTTCTCGACACCATTAACTTTGCTTAAGATCGCCCGTGTTTTAATGGGGAGTGGAAGGGTCAACTAGGCTTCCTGAATTCTGAAACCGGATCCACGCTCATCAAAGAGGCGATTATATTTAAGCCAAAGATGTATTAAGAACATAAGAACATAAGAAATAAGGGAAGCTGCAAGAAGCGACCAGGCTTACACGTGGCAGTCCCTGTATGAAACACTCCTACCTATTTCCATCTGTTATCCCCATCCATAAACTTGTCTAATCTTCTCTTAAAGCTCTCTAGTGTCCTAGCACTAACTACATGATTACTGAGTCCGTTCCACTCATCTACCACTCTATTCGAGAACCAATTTTTTCCTATCTCCTTCCTAAACCTAAATTTTTCAAGCTTGAACCCGTTATTTCTTGTTCTACCCTGGTTGCTGATCCTAAGAATTTTGCTTACATCTCCCTTGTTATAACCCTTATACCACTTAAAGACTTCTATCAGGTCCCCTCTTAACCTACGTCTCTCTAGAGAATGTAAATTTAACCGCCTCAACCTCGCTTCGTAAGGAATACTCCTCATCCCCTGTATCCTTTTAGTCATTCTCCTCTGTACTGATTCTAATAGACCTATATCTTTCCTGTAATGTGGGGACCAGAACTGCACAGCGTAGTCTAGATGAGGTCTGACCAGCGCCAAGTATAACTTTAATATTACTTCCGGCCTTCTACTTTTAACACTCCTAAAAATGAATCCTAGTACCCTATTTGCCTTGTTTCTGGCTTCTATGCATTGTTTCCCTAGACGGAGTTCAGAGCTGACTATAACTCCTAAATCTTTCTCATACCCTGTACCTACCAGAGTTTGGGTGTTTAATGTGTACCTATTGTGTGGGTTTCCTCTACCTACGCTAAGCACTTTGCATTTATTGATATTAAATTGCATTTGCCATCTATCCGTCCATTCATTCATTCTATCTAAGTCTGTCTGCAAGGCGATGGCATCCGCTTCTGACCTAATTAATCTACCTATCTTTGTGTCATCCGCAAATTTACTAACATCGCTACTAATTCCACTATCCAAGTCATTGATATATATTAGAAATAATAATGGCCCTAATACTGATCCCTGTGGCACCCCACTAATGACATGACCCCACTCGGATTTCGAGCCGTTTATTAGCACTCTCTGTCGCCTGTTACCAAGCCATGACCCTATCCAACCTAACACCTTCCCATCTATCCCGTGCGCCCTAACCTTTCTCAGGAGCCTTTGATGGGGCACCTTGTCGAATGCTTTACTAAAGTCCAGATATAAGATATCATAACTATCACCATTATCTACTGCCTCGTACACCTTACTGTAAAAACTTAACAAGTTTGTCAGGCAAGACTTCCCCTTCGTGAAGCCATGCTGTGACTGATTTATCAAGTTATGTTTGTCTAAATGTTCCCTAATGTTCCTGGCTATTATTGACTCTAACATTTTACCTACAACTGAAGTTAAGCTGACAGGTCTATAATTAGACGCTAAAGTTTTATCCCCTTTCTTAAAGATGGGTACTACATTAGCCTGCCTCCACATTTCTGGTACCTCACCCGACTCCAGTGATTTCCTAAAGACAGAAACTAACGGCTCACTAATAATCTTTTTACATTCCTTCAGTACTCTGGGATATATTTCATCAGGTCCTGGTGACTTGAACTTTTTTAGCCTATCTATCTCCTGCTCCACTATCTCCCTAGTTATGGAAATATCCGTCAGCTTCTCATACTCATCTGCTCTAAACACCTGTTCACTATCTGGCATATCCTGCATGTTTTCCTGAGTGAAGACAGTTAAAAAATAATCATTCAGAAGTTTACTAATCTCCTCCCCAGAACTAATCAGCTCCCCATCTGCTGCCTTTAATGGACCTACAGTATCCTTATTTTTCGTCCTGTATACCTGATAAAATCCCTTGGGGTCCGTCTTCGCCTGGCTGGCCACCTTTAATTCATAATTGACCTTAGCTTTCCTCGTTAACTTCCTGACTGTTCTAACTAATTCATTATACTGTGTCCTTAAAACTTCCTCACCTGCCCTTAATCTCTTATATATACTTCTCTTACGCCCTATATAATACTTTAACCTAGCAGTCATCCATTTAGGGTCATTTTTTTGTGATCTTATTGTTTTATACGGGATATTTGCTAATTGACCTGTATGAACTTTATCTACGAAATATTTATACAATTCATCTACATTTACTTCACCTAAACCCCTCATCTCGTTCCCTACCATCCACTCCCCTCCCTCATCAACTCGCCTCGACCTTACCTCTCTCATTTCAGCATGACCTGACATTCCAACATACTCACGCCTATCTCCCCCCTTCCTCTTTCCTCCTCCCTTCTGGAGCCTCACCTCACCTCCCTCATCCTGCCTTATCTCTCTGAACTCCGTCCCTGACCTGACCTCACCCTGCATCCCTTGCCAGTCCACTCCTTGGAGGTACCTTTTTAATTCTTCAAAATCTGCTCTCCTAAAGTCAGGTATTTTACTAGTGTTTTTATTTCTAACAGTTTCTTCCCATTCTAGATTGTACCTAATTTCCCTATGGTCACTGTTACCTAGCTGTCCTCCAACCTCTGCCTGCGTGACTGCTTCCTCCCTGTTAGTAAGAATTAAATCTAGAATATTATTCCCCCTTGTGGGTTCTACGACTACCTGTTTTAAAAAATTATCCTGAATTACCTTAAGGAATTCCTCTGCTTCCTTGTTACCCACAATCAGACTCCAGTCGATATTCCTAAAATTAAAATCTCCTACCACACATACCTGACTGTACCTGCCTGCTCTATTTAATTCCTGCCACAGTGAGGTGTTAATTTCCTCTGTACTGGTCGGTGGTCTGTAAACTACCCCTAGTACTACTGACTGCGATCCTTCCTTAATATCTACCCATATCGACTCTGCTTTGTTATCTGTTTTAATTCTATTGTTCATACAGCACTGTAATGTGTCCCTAACGTATAACGCGACACCTCCTCCTCTCCTGTTTTCTCTATCTTTATAGAACATTGTATACCCATCTATCTTAACCTCTGGATTAAATACTTTTCCTGACATATCTAACCAAGTTTCAGTTAAAGCAATGATATCAAATTTCTCTACACTCGCTATTCCTCTAAGCAAGTCTATTTTATTCAGAATACTTCTACAATTTGTGTAGTAAACACTTAAGCTATTGCTCACCATCCCTAAGCTAGCTTCCTTTCTAGATTTAACTAATTTGCCCCTTGCCTTCTCCTCACTACCCCTTCTTCCCTCCCGACTAACGAAAAAAGTGCTGGAGTGCAGTTACCTCCCGCTCGAGTGTTTCGGCCAAAACACGAACACCCTGGCGTGACAAATGCACTCCATCCCTGGCGTACAAGGTGTCCCTGCCATAGAAAAGGTCCCAGTTGTCGATGAACGTCCATCCATTACTCCTACAATGATTCGCGAGCCTGCGATTCACTGTAATAGCCCTGGACAGCCACTCAGCACCAACTCCCCTCCTCGGCAAGACACCACATACCACGGGGATCCCACCCTTGTCCCTAATCCTGTCCAAAGCCTGTCGAAACCTCCTGATAAGCTCCTCACTCCTGACCTTACCAAGGTCATTCCCTCCCGCACTGAGAAAAACAATGGGCTTGGTCCCATCTTTTTCCAAGCACGTGTCTAGCCTATCAGCTACCTTCCCTATCCCGGCCCCCGGCAAACACACCCTCGACCTACGCTTCCTATCCCTAGCACAGAACGCACTATCTAAGTGCCTAACCTGACTATCACCAAACACAAGCACTCTACCTTGGGGCAGGGTAACTGCATCTGCCCCCTCCTTCTTGCCTCCTCCAGCCCTGTCCACCTCCTTCTCCTTCCCCTCCTCCAGCACATTGAAGGGATTCTTCGTCTCCACGGAAGGTGCCCTGAGCACCTTCACCCTCTTGGCTCCCCTGCACACAACCGACCACTGCTCCTCCGTCGCCTTACTAGGTAAGGTGACGGTGGGGCACGACCCTCCCACAGGTGCTGAGATCCTCTCATAGAACTCAGCCTGCAGGTCTGAGATCCTCTCACGAAACTCAGCCTGCACCTCCGAGATCCTTCGATGGAACTCAGCCTCCACCTCTGAGACCTTCGCAACGAAGGCCTCGAGAACAGGAGAACTAACACAACCTGTCGACTCAGCAACACAAGGCGCCATGTCTACACTAGCCAGCTATATTAGCGTCAGGTCACTGCTCACTAAACACGTCCGTTCACTAGGAACCCTGACCTGTATTCGCTGCTGTTGGAAGATGACAAGCAAGTATCTCGAGGTAAAGGCATTCCAACTAACCTTCAGCAAAACATATTGCATCAGCAGTATAGGGAAACACTTAATAATGTCACATGTGGGATGGTGGATTGCTATAATATCAGGAATGATATTACAGAGGAAAGGATAGAAGGTAAGAAGGTAGGAAGATAGTTTGGAAATTAAAGATTGTGCCATATTCTGTCAAAACCTTTTGATATATCTAAGACAACAACAAAAGTTTCACAAAATCCTTAAAATTGCATAAGGAAGACTCAGTAAGGATTGCCCATAGAGCGGCCATGACTGAACTCATACTGGCGATCACATGTATGGTCATGAAATGATAGAAGTTTAAGAATTTTCCTATTCAGGATATATATTAAAAACATCAGAGGGGTAGGAAGTTAAATCAATAGGGCAGTAGTTTAAGAGATTAGAACATAAATCTTTTTCACACTCTATTCTCGAACATTAAAGACAAAAGCCTCTCTTGGGTAGAGCATGTCAGAGGATCAACACTGCTTTCACAGGTGTATTTCTGTGAGTGTTGTATGAAGTGAACATGGGTGTCCCCATTTGTTTCAGGCACCACGTGATCACTTCCTTGTTAATGGGAAACAAGGGGGCGTGACACAATGAAGGTAGACTCTGACAATTTGTGGGTAGCTTCGTCCCTTTGTATGGAGAGAGAGAGAGAGAGAGAGAGAGAGAGAGAGAGCAAAAAACGGTTTGTGGCTTCATATACAACTGCGAGCGTTCAGTTGCCAGACGCCGCCAAGCTGGATCACATCGGGCATAAAAGTCGGTGACCCAGCAGGCCTCCTCTTCTTTCCTGCTTCTGCCTTCTCGCCTTCTCTGCTAGTACGTTTGTAAGTAATTACATTTCCACTATTGTAAGTGACTTAAACATTTTTTGTTCACTGCAGTTATGCGCCTGGCTGGTGTTTAAATAACGAATTGTGAGTTTATTGTGAAAATGTTTTTGTGTGGAGTTGGAGTATGACGAGATGGTAAAAGAATTTTGTGTTATTGCGGTTGTGTTGTGAAGAGAAGGGAGTAACTTGTCTGCTTTGCTCCTGATATCCGGGCTGAAGCTTGTATTGCTTTGTGTTTGTTTGTCTCTTTTTTTTTATGTAAATATAATCGTTGTATTTCTGTTAAGATGTGGGTTCCTTGAGTCATACTAAGGGGAAACAATTGAGACACTGCTGTCCTCAAACAGTAGGAATTACCTGGGTAAGCGACTTCATGTTGTGTCCGGGAGTGTAATAAGCAGTGTGGTACGCTGTCCATAACAATAGGCAGATTTGGAAGAGTATGACTAGGCAAAGTACAAGCACGAACGCATAATTTCAGAAAACAACATAAATCTTCCGAGGGTTAATACCAGCTAGGGCATGAAAACATCATTACGAAGGATCTTAATGGGTAGCAGGAAATAGTTGGAAAGTGGAGAAGAGGGAGGAACAAGTACTGAATCATCCACGGTAGAGTTTTTAGCAAAGGTGTGAGAGAAAAGTTCAGCTTTAGAGATAGATGAAATGGCAGTGGTACTATCAGGTTGAAATAAATGAGGCAAAGATGAAGAAGCAAAGTTACTAGAGATATTTTTTTTGACGAGGTGTCCGAAGTCACAAGGGGAAATATAAAGTGCATTAAATTCAGGTGATGAAAGGTTCCAGTACCTCTTGTGGGGCCGCATCTCTATCATGTATAACACAAGAATTGGATGTGTTAAACCAAGGTTTAGAAGGTTTAGGAAGAGAAAGAATGAGGAATGTACACCTCTATGCCAACCACCATCACATTTGTTATGCGTTCAGCATACAGAGACGGGTCTCTGATACGAAAGCAGTAATCATTCCAAAGAAAACCAGAATAGTACCTCTTCAGTTTCCCTAATTAGCAGGGATAAAACGCTAGAGGTACCTCCACTTTTGGGGATTCTGAGGAGGGAGTAGAGCAAATAATAAAGTTGTGGTTGTGGTAGGAGTCCAACAGGAAAGACAGTGATGACATACGCAAAAGGATTAGAAGTTAGAAGAAGATCAAGATTGTTGGGTGTATCTCCATCACGGTCAGGAATACGAATAGAGTGTTGCAATACTTGCTCTAGATCATGGAGGATAGTAAAGTTGAATACTAGTTCAACAGGATGGTCAGTGAAGGATCAGGAATAGCAGAGCTATCGGTGAACAATGAAGTCTCCAATAATGGAAATTTCCGTGAAAGGTAAGAATCAGAATGTGGTCCAATTTGAAAGTTAAACAGTAAACAAAAAAAAAAAGTTATAGCTAGTGGAGTTAGTACAGAGCTATACAACACAGAAAAAAATAATTTTAGAGTGAATAGTCGTAGGTGGATGGTAGAAACTTTAGAAGACTCAAGCGTGTGGGTACGAGAGCAAGTTGGGTTGTTATGACAAAGAAACTAGGAGGGAACAGAGAAGTAATTACTGTCAGGCCTCAGACACCTGCGTTTCGGTGAGGAAAAGAAGATGAGGTTTACTAGAGGAGAGATGGTGTTCCAAATCTAAATCTAGATTTAAAGGCAAGAATATTGCAGAAGTTAATGAAGTAAAAGTTAAGAGGGTGTCAAGGGATTTACGAATGATACCAGAAGAAAAGCAGTCCGACCTGAAGACATTTGTGGTCCCCTCTAGAGATGTGGACTCCGAGACTTGTGTAGGAATCATCATATTGAATTTTTATTTATTTATTTATTTATTTATTTATGTATTTATTTTTTTTTATTATATAGCAGGGACACTGACCAAGGGCAACAAAAATCCAATTAAAAAAAAAAAGCCCACAGAGATGCCAGTTCCAGGAAAGGGTCCAAAGCGGTAGTCAAAAATTGAAGGATAAATTAGTGTCTTGAAACCTCCCTCTTGAAGGAATTCAAGTTACAAGAAGGTGGAAATACAGAAGCAGAAAGGAAGTTCCAGAGTTCACCAGAGAAAGGGATGAATGATTGAGAATACTGGTTAACTCTTGCATTAGAGAGGTGGACAGAATAGAGGTGAGAGAAAAAAAGAAAAGCTTGTGCAGCGAGGCCGCGGAAGGAGGGGAAGCATGCAATTAGCAAGATGAAAAGAGCAGTTAGCAGGGTGTGCCAGCACTCCAGAGTACCTGCGAAGTAGGCGGGGACTTACTCCGTCAGGGCCCACAGCCTTGTTCTCCTCGAGGGCTGAGAGGGCAGCTCGCACCTCTTCCTCAATTCTGGTGATTGTAGTCTGCCTGTCCCCCACAACCATAGGGAGGGAGGGAGGAAGCTTGGTGGGATGAGGGACAGTCATCTTGCGGGCAAAGTGTTGGCTCAGCAGTCCACCTTATCCTTATTTCTTATAAGGAGTTCCCGGATTCTTTGAGGAGAGGGGGATGGTGCAGGTGTTGTCTTCTCATTGTGTGTCCTTCACATGGTACCACCACTGTTTTGAGTCGATGTGACCGCCTCTCAGCTTCCTTTTCTTGTTCTCCACCCACTGTGCCCTGGCCTATGCTTGGGTGGACTCCATGTGGGCGGCTGCATCCTTGTGACTGTCTTTATTCCACCGCGTGGGTTGCGCTTGTAGATGTGCCATAGCCGTTGTTGTCAGAGGCGGCGCGGCACTAAGGTCAAAACCATGGCTGTTCTGAGAACCTCACTCTGTGTAGCTTGTGGGGCACCCACCGCTCCCGTGCTCTCAGTAGCACCTCAGTTAGCCTCTCTGCCTGCTGATCCACGTCTCCTTGCAGCTGACTGGCCCAATTCGTTGTCGCCAGGCAGCGCCTTCATGCATTATCTTGAGATGGCCACCTCCAGCTAATTTATTCCCACATGTACTTCAAGTGTGTTCCTTTAGTCTATCTACACCACTACAGGCCCGCTTGTCCTGCTTATGGATAAAATACAGGGGTGCGTGAACAAGACCTAAGTGGTTCAGTTTTAAATAGCGTTAATGGTGGTGGTAGTGTTACTAGTATTTAGTTCTTGAAGCTTCGTGTTAATATCAATTATTCTGTTTTTAAAAGCTTCCGGTGTTGCGGTGATGAGGTGGAACAGGAAGCAGATAAGTGATGAGAAGAAAGGAAACGAAATGAGAGGAAAGGAGACGAAGGGGAAAGGTGAGATTAGGTGAGGTGATGGGAGGAAAGGAGAGGAGAACAACAAGGAGGAGAAGAGGATAACCACCTCCACACTACCACCGCCACCCTACAGCAGCACTACCACCACCATAGCAACAACAAGAAAAACAAGCAAGGGATCTACACGTACACAAACTAATACGTGAACAAGAATAAATAAATAAAACCGAATAACGATACCACACGTCCCTTTCAATAATAATTAGTAGACTGTCCAATAACGGTGTGTATATCAGCGATCTTTTTGCCAAAGCTTTCATTTATAAGCTTCCTGTTCTTCATTCTCTCTCTCTCTCTCTCTCTCTCTCTCTCTCTCTCTCTCTCTCTCTCTCTCTCTCTCTCTCTCTCTCTCTCTCTCTCTCTCTCTCTCTCTTTTTAACCCTCCGCTTTTATACCCATCTCACTCCCCCGTTCTGTGTGGCATGTAATATTGCATTTGGGGGCTTATAGGTCAAGGTGATTTGTTGTATCCACGGAAATGAAAAAAAAATGTTCCTTTTTAATCCTAAAAATAAGTTTCAGAAGTTTTAAAATAAATATTTATGTCATTTGAATTTTTTTCTGTCCAAAAATGGTGAAATGGTGAAATTTAGTAATTTTGGGACACAAAAAAAAATCTTAAACGCCACAAAAACAAAGGTTGAGAGGAATAATGGACACGTCCTTTTTTGCAATGAAAAAGAGTTGAAAAATAACACTTCCTTGTCAAAGACAAAAAATCATGTTACATTATTTAATTCCAGACTAATATAGATATTGACGCCACCAAACCCTGAAGGAGATCCTTCTTTATGTAATAACAATCAATCTTAACACAAAAATTTTCCTAGAGCGTCCAGGAGTTCCCATTTGTCTAGAGTTGGTAACCTTGAGCACTCGATACATTACACAACTATCAAGTGAAGCAGTGTGTTTTGTTGCTTCTTGTTTTTCTTCTGGCAGTCACCTGTTGTGCTGACTCAGCCTTCCATTGTTGTTACATTCAACATAATCGGTTATTCTATTCTTTTCAAATATATCTCGTCCTCTGATGGTATTCCTTTTAGACCATCATGTATTTCCATTGAAAATTAATTAGTTTATTTTTTTCTTTAATATACACAACTCCCTTGTTTTAAAATATATATTGTGTCCACTCTCTTACTCATCCATGCAGTGTTGCGTCTTTAACTTCTGCTGCTATTTTAGTGGTTACCGCTTTCAACTTGCAAACTGCATTCCTTGTCTCTTTCCGTGACTTCGCTGCCGAACACACTATAATCATTATCATCCCTCAAATATTTTATTTTGTTATATCTTTTGTTGTGTGTCCATATATTGCTTAGGATACTAATATATATATATATATATATATATATATATATATATATATATATATATATATATATATATATATATATATATATATATATATATATATATATATATATATATGGTCACCAGACGGCTGGATATGCGCAATGGGGCTGAATTTACTATAAAAAAGAAAATATATATATATATATATATATATATATATATATATATATATATATATATATATATATATATATATATATATATATATATATATATATATATATTAGTATCCTAAGCAATATATGGACACACAACAAAAGATATAACAAAATAAAATATTTGAGGGATGATAATGATTATAGTGTGTTCGGCAGCGAAGTCACGGAAAGAGACAAGGAATGCAGTTTGCAAGTTGAAAGCGGTAAATGATAATAGTAATAATAATAATAATAATAATAATAATAATAATAATAATAATAATAATAATAATAATAATAATAGTAATAAATTTGGGGCTTGGTAATAAAGGCATTTTTTTTTTTTTTTTTTTTTTTTTTAGAATTTATGCAATTTTCATTCACTGTGTGATTTCCCTAGCCTTGAGGTCTCCTCCCACCACCCCATTCCCGTAGTCCAGTAGCCCTCTATAAAAAGCTCACCACTGCCTGTCCTCCTCACTCGCTACGCTTCTCACCCAGACAGCACTCGGCCCTTCCTTTACCTCCGTGCGTCTCTTCAGCTCCTGAGCGTCGCGCTGCCAACATGAAGTTCATCGCGTCTGGTGTCTTGCTGTTGCTGCTGCTGTGTGTAAGTATTGGCATGTGTGTGTACGTGGTCGTGGTCGCATGCATGGCAGTGGACGAACGTCACTACTAATCAAAACATAAGAGCATATATGGAAAACTGCAGGAATCCATCAGGGCTACATGTGGCAGTTCTGTGTAACACCCACTCATTGTATCCGTCCCTCGTCCCCACTCCATAAATCTTATTTTAAAATCTTCATATTGACTAGTCACTGTCCTGATTACTGAGTCTATTCCAGTCGATTACTGTACTATTTGTGAACCAATTTCTCCCTATCTTTTAAAATTAGCATTATATGAAGAGAGAGAGAGAGAGAGAGAGAGAGAGAGAGAGAGAGAGAGAGAGAGAGAGAGAGAGAGAGAGAGAGAGAGGTGTGGGGAGAGAGGTTATCAGCGGCACAGGCTCTAATGTGATATTTGGTTCATTGCAAGGTTTAGTGTTGCCGCAAGCTGGAGAATCCCCGAAATGACAACGACTAAACGCTCAATTCAACATGGTCAGACCACAGTTTCTATCATCAAAACTCCTGCCGTCCAAGGGCAGGATGTGGAAAGATGTGAAGTTTCTTGATAAATATTGCCAATGGAAAATTTGAACAGTATGCTGAGTGTTTTTCGTCCGAAAAACGTGCACAAGTTGTTGGAGGGTAAAGTACTGTCCATGTTACACTATTTATTTATTTTTTTTTTTTTTCACATTTTCTTCTTTTAGTATTAGTGAAAAATTATCACTACCAAAATCATATTTCTTCATCAGGATTATTTAGGAAATCACATTTCAAACAAGTGGTGTTCGATAGAACATATATATTCCGATATTCAGATTGTTGCCAAATGAACGCGATTGTGGGAGCTTTTCAACCTTAACATTCACCATTCTCAGCTAACACACAATCACAGAAAGCATCTCAAAATATAAGTAGAAATAACAGGTAACTTGGCTGTAGTACACGGGGCAAGTGGGGAGCTGTGACAGCCAGTGTCGGTGGTGAGTTGGTATCACTGCGCGTTCCGACCCAGTGGTTGGTCGTGTTTTCGTAGCGAAGACAGCTTTCTTTGTGGTCATCCAAGTTCCAAGCTTGTAAGTTCTTATTAACTTAGTGAATTAATAAGTGCAAGTTCTAGTGTAGCGCAAAACTGGCTTGAAAGGCTGGTGGCAGGCGACTGATATTTGAGGCAGGCAGGTTCGCTCCTGTGGGCTCTCAACTCGCCACGTCAAACCAATAGCTACCTACATCCCTACATATCTACTTCCCAATTTATTTATAGTAGTAACTTATACTCAGTTTGTACTATATTAATCTTAACTACCCTTTAGTATACCTTTACAATATATATACAAATCTTAGCACAAACCAATATTACATAGATGTTATGCGTGATGCGAGTGGAATACTGGCCTGGTCTGCACCTGAGTGTCTGTATTCTCCTGGACCGGAGGCAACCCTTCGGATCTGCGGACCTCAATACGGTTGATTTAGGCAGACTCAGGATAGTACTCTAATGGAATTATGTTGATGATAGTTCTAAGAGTTGTTTGTCCCTTTACAAGAATTTTTACCAGGATACAATCTCAGTATCCTAGCTAAAGGGCAAGTGAAACGACTCTCCTTCATTTTTAACGAGACAATTTCACCTTCCTTAAGGGGAACTATTTTTTTCACCTGGTTCAGCGCCAGAGAATTTCTCACAAAGACTGACAAGATACTCATCAGACCAGTATTTCTCACACCTATGTAACAATTTGTTTTGTTGATAACTTTCCCTCAAAGAAACTGGAACCTATATTCTGTATTTCTTTTATTTTTTTATTTTTTTATGTAGGAGGGGCACCGGCCAAGGTCAAAAAAAAAAAAAAAAGGCACACTGAGGTGCCAGTCCCCATATAGAGGCGAAAGCCTTAGTCAAAAATACAGGTCTTGAAACCTCCTTCTTGAAAGAGTTTAAGTCATAGGAAGGAAATACAGAAGCAGGCAGGGAGTTCCAGAGTTTACCACAGACAGGGAAGAATGACTGAGAATACTGCTTAGCTCTTGCATTAGAGGTGGACACAATAAGGTTGAGAGAAAAAAAGAAAGGCTTGTGTTTATAAGTAAAGTTTATAAGTAAAGGACAGACAGAGGATATTCAGTGTAGAAGAGGAATACAGTTGAAAGGCATTCAAAAAGAGTGGATAGTTGTCTGGAATGTTGCGTCGAATTGATAAATGGAGTAATTGAGGTTTTGAGACAATGAACAATACCTTCCGAGGGTCTCGGAAGTTTATTAATCTGATAGGGTCTCTCCTACTGTTCTTAGAATTTGCGCCTCCGTGCTTGCACCTTGCCTACTCAAACTCTTTCAGTTCTGTCTATCAACATCTACCTTTTCTTCTTGATGGAAGTTTGCGTACATTCAGCCTGTTCCTAAAAAAGGGTAACCGTTCTAATCCTTCAAACTACTGTCTTATTCCTTTATTTTCCTGCCTATCTAAAGTTTTTGAATCTATCTTCAACAGGAAGATTCCTAATCATATGACTTCACAACCTTCTATCTGATCGCCAGTATGGGGTTCCTTCAAAGATCGCTGCACCGATGATCTGACTTTCCTCAATGAGTCTTGGTCTCATTTAGAGATCTTGGTGAAACTTTTGTTGGTGTTTTAGACATATGAAAAGCTTTTGATAGAGTCTGGCACAAAACTTTGATTTCCAAATTGCGCTCCAATGGCTTATATCGTTTTCTCTATAACCATCCTATTCGTGCCGTGGTAGAGGCTCAGTTTTTTCCTCCTAAATCTATTAACAATGGTGTTTCCCAGTGTTTCTCCTGTCACCCACTCTCCTCCTTTTATTCGTCAATGATCTTCTAAACTAAACTTTTTGTCCTATCCACTCCTATGCCGATGATATCACCCTGCACTTTTCCACATCTTTTCGTAGACGTCCAATCTTCCAGGAAATAAACAGTTCACGCAGGGAACCCACAGAACGCCTGACTTCTGATCTCTCTAAAATTTCTGACTGGGCCAGAGCAAAGCTGAAATTGTTCAATTCCTCAAAAACTAAATTGCTCCACCTATCAACTCAACACAATCTTCCAGACAACAATTCCCTCTTTTTTAGTGACAGTCAACTGTCCCGGTCTTCTACACTGAACATTCTCGGCCTGTCATTTTCTTAAAATCTAAACTGGAAACTTCACATCTCATCTCTAGGTGAAACAGCTTCTATAGAGTTAGGTGTTCTGAGACGTCTCCACCAGTTTTTTCTCAACCCCCCACTCCCAGCTGCTAACTCTGTACAAGGGCCTTATCTTTCCATGTATGGAGTATTCTTCACGTGTGTGGGAGTTCCACTCATACCGTTCTTCTACAGTGGAATGAAAAGGTTTTTGTTTCATCAACTCCTCTCCTCTAACTGACTATCTTTAGCCTCTTTTTCAGCACCGCGATGTTGCATCTCTTGGTATCTTCTATCGCTATTTTTATCCTAACTGCTCTTCTGATCTCGCTAACGGCATGCCTGCTCTGCTCCCGCAACCTCACTGCATAATACTTTCTTCTTTCTCTCATCCCTATTCTGTCCATCTCTCTAATGCAAGAGTTAACGAGTGTTCTCAGTCATTCATACCTTTCTCTGGTAATCTCTGAAATTCCCTGTCTTCTATATTTCTACAATCCCATGACTTGAAGTCCTTAAAGAGGGAGGTTTCAAGACACATCCTTCAATTTCTTACTAACGCTTTGGACCCTGTTAAGACGGGCATTTTAGTGGTTATTTTCTGTTACTGGATTTCTGCTGCCCTTGTTTAGTGTCCCTCCTACATAGAAAAAAAAAATTTCAGTAACTTTTAGATAAATATATCTTGTCCTGGCACAGGTGAATGAACATATATGAAGCTTTTTTTTGGAACGTCACTCTCATCTGCTATTATCAGAGCGCTCGTGTATTCTGCTCCCGTTACTTCGAAGGGTCTACTTACGGTTTCTTTTTCCGAAGGTAGATTTGGGGGTACTGGCCTCATAACGTCAGCATATGTTCCACTCCTTCAGTTAAGTTTTTAGTACTTGACGTATCTCAAGTTTTCCTAACTTGAGACAGTGTTTCTCCAATCCTTCCATGCAATGTTATTCTATGAGCTTCCATTCTGATTAATTTGGTGAGGTAACTCTCCTTTGGTAGCCGGATAGGTTGCTTTGTTCCATATGGTAGTTCTAACTCCGCACCTTATGATTTGTTCTTCATCCATGTATAGCCTAACATTTTTTATTAACTTAATTTTACCTTTGGATCATTCACCTAGTGTCTTATGGATATCTATAAGGAATTCGTGCTGTTTATTTAATTATTATTATTTTTTTTTTTTTATGTAGGAGCAACACTGGCCAAGGGCAACAAAAATCCAATTAAAAAAGGAAAAAAAAATGCCCACTGAAATGCGTCCCATAAAAGGGTCAAGGCAGTAGTCAAAAACTGATGGATAAGTGTCTTGAAACCTTCCTCTTGAAGGAATTCTAGTCATAGGAAGGTGAAAATAGAGAAGAAGGCAGGGAGTTCCAGAGTTTACCAGAGAAAGGGATGAATGATTGAGAATACCGGTAACTCTTTCGTTAGAGAGGTGGACAGAATAGGGGTGAGAGAAAGAAGAAAGTCTTGTGCAGCGAGGTCGCGGGAGGGGGAGAGGCATGCAGTTAGCAAGATCAGAAGAGCAGTTACCATGAAAATAGCGGTAAAAGACAGTTACAGATGCAACATTGCGGCGGTGAGAGAGAGGCTGAAGACAGTCAGTTAGAGAAGAGGAACTGATGAAACGAAAAGCTTTTGAATCCACCCTGTCTAGAAGAGCAGCATGAGTGGAACCCCCCACAGGACATGTGAATCATACTCCCTACATGGACGGATAAGGCCCTTGTACAGAGTTAGCAGCTGCAGAGGTGAGAAAAACTGCCGGAAAAGTTTCAGAACGCTTAACTTCATAGAGGCTGTTTTAGCTAGAGATTAGATGTGAAGTTTCCAGTTCAGATTATAAGTAAAGGAAAGACCAAGAATGTTCAGTGTAGAAGAGGGGGACAGTAGAGTGTCATTGAAGAAGAAGGGATACTTGTCTGGAAGGTTGTGTCGAGTTGATAGATGGAGGAATTGAGTTTTTGAGGCATTGAACAATACCAAGTTTGCTCTGCCCCAATCAGAAATTTTAGAGAGATCATAAGTCAAGCGTTCTGTGGCTTACCTGCGTGAAATCTTTACCTCCTGGAAGGTTGGACGTCTATGAAAAGACGTGGAAAAATGCAGGGTAGTATAATCAGCGTAGGAGTGGATAGGACAAGAAGTTTTGTTTAGAAGATCAGTAATGAATAATAAGAAGAGAGTGGCTGACAGGACAGAACCTTGAGGAAGTACAGTGACCGTCTACCACAGTAGCAATAGAACGGTCAGAAAGGAAACTTGAGATGAAGTTACAGAGAGAAGGATAGAAGCCGTAGGAGGGTAGTTTGGAAATCAAAGCTTTGTGCCAGACTCTATCGAAACCTTTTGATATGTCCAAGGCAACAGCAAAAGTTTCACTAAAATCTCTAAAAGAGGATAATCAAGACTCAGTAAGAAAAGCCAGAAGATCACCATTAGAGCGGCCTTGACGGAACCCATACTGGCAATCATATAGAAGGTTGTGAAGTGATAAATGTTTAAGAATCTTCCTGTTGAGGATAGATTCAAAAACTTTAGATAGGCTGGAAATTAAAGCAATAGGACGTTATTTTGATGGATTAGAACGGTCGCCCTTTTTAGGAACAGGCTGAATGTAGGCAAACTTCCAGCAAAAAGGGAAGGTAGATGTTGACAGACAGAGGTGAAAGAGTTTGACTAGGCAAGATGCAAGCATGGAGGCACAGTTCTGGAGAACAATAGAAGAGACCCCATCAGGTACATAAGCCTTCCGAGGGTTTAGGCCAAAAAGAGCATGGAAAACATCATTGCGAAGAATTTTAATAGGTAGCATGAAGTAGTCAGAGGGTGGAGGAGAAGGAGGAACAAACCCAGAATCGTCCAAGGTACAGTTTTTATCAAAGGTTTGAGCGAAGAGTTCAGCTTTAGAAATAGATGTGATAGCAGTGGTGCCATCTGTTTGAAATAAAGGAGGGAAAGTAGAAGAAGCAAAGTTATTGGAGATATTTATGGCTAGATGCCAGAAGTCACGAGGGGAGTTAGATCTTGAAAGATTTTGACACTTTCTGTTAGTGAAGGAGATTTTGGCTAGTTGCTTGGCATGGTTCCGGGCAGAAATATAAAGTGCATAAGATTCTGGTGATGGAAGGCTTAAATACCCTTTATGGGCCACCTCTCTATCATGAATAGCACGAGAACAAGCTGTGTTGAACCAAGGTTTGGAAGGTTTAGGTCGAGAAAAAGAGTGAGGAATGTACGCTTCCATGCCAGACACTATCACTATCAGCAAAATACCGCCTCAGGTCCCTCCAACTGGCAGAAGCAAAACGCCAGAGGCACATTCGCTTAGGGGGATCCTGAGGAGGGATTGGAGCGATAGGACAAGATACAGATATGAGATTGTGATCGGAGGATGCCCAAGGGAGAAGAAAGGGTGACAGCTTAAGCAGAAGGATTAGAGGTCAGGAAAAGGTCAAGAATGTTGGGCGTATCTCCAACACGGTCAGAAATACGAGTAGGGTGTTGCACCAATTGCTCTAGGTCGTGAAGGATAGCAAAGTTGAAGGCTAGTTCACCAGGATGGTCAGTGAAGGGAAAGGAAAGCCAAAGCTGGTGGTGAACATTGAAGTCTCCAAGAATGGAGATCTCTGCAAAAGAGAAGAGGGTCAGAATGTGCTCCACTTTGGAAGTTAAGTAGTCAAAGAATTTCTTATAGTCAGAGGAGTTAGGTGAGAGGTATACAGCACAGATAAATTTAGTTTGAGAGTGACTCTGTAGTCGTAGCCAGATGGTGGAAAACTGGGAAGATTCAAGAACGAGGGCACGAGACCAGGTTAAGTCATTGCGCATATAAACGAAACATTCAGCTTTGAATCGAAAATGAGGATAGAGAATGTAGGAGGGAACAGAAAAGGGGCTACTGTCAGTTGCCTCAGACACCTAAGTTTCAGTGAGGAAAAGAAGATGAGGTTTAGAAGAGGAGAGGTGGTGTTCTACAGATTGAAAATTAGATCTTAGGCCGCGAATGTTGCAGAAGGTAACGAAGAAAAAGTTGAGGGGGGGTATCAAGATACTTAGGGTCTTCGACAGAAAGGCAGTCCGACCTGGGGACATTTATGGTCCCCTCCCCAGATGAGTGAAGGTTGTGTGTGTATCATTAGGTGCTTGTAGTTTTGTGTGGAGGAAAAGAGTTGTCGTTAGAGGGCAGGCTGTGACTACCCCTTTGTGTTGTGAGACACAAAGGGAAACGTTCAGTGAGGTCACAACTGGGTTTAATGATAAGTTCACAGCACCCCCTGAACAGTACTTTAGACCTCACTGAGAGTAATTATCGTTTCGGTAGGTGTCTATTGCCTCCTCCTGTGAAAGTTTAGTAGAGGAGAGGTGGTGTCCTACAGATTGAAAATTAAATCTAAGAACGCGAATGCTGTAGTAGTTAATGAAGAAAAAGTAGAGGTGGGTGTCAAGACACTTAGGGTTGATATCAGATGAGCAGTCTCACCAAGGGACATTTGTGGTCCCCTCCCAGAAAGAAACTTTGAAGCTGGTGTAGGAGTCGCCATGATAATTTTTAATTTTGAGTGAAGGGTGTGTGTGTAACTAGGTGCTTGTAATTTTGTGTGAAGGAAGAGAGTTTTCTTTAGAGGGCAGGTTGTGACAGCCCTTTTGTATTGTGAGACACACAAGGAAACGTTTAGTAAGGTCATATCTGTGTTTAATAATAAGTTCACAGCACCCCCTGTTTCAGTGTTTAAACCTCGCTGAGAGTAATTATCGTTTCGGCAGGTACCTACTGCCTCTTCATATATATATATATATATATATATATATATATATATATATATATATATATATATATATATATATATATATATATATATATATATATATATATATATATTAATTGATACATAAGTTTGGGTATTTTTATTGGTTAGGAAACCCGAAATCTTTATTTGATCTTGTCCTTTTATTGGTAGGTTTAAAGCTGTTACTTTTATCTTTACTTAGAGTTTTTCTGTGATCCTGTGTGGAACAGAATCTTGACCTCCATCTTTGACTACTAATATCTAATTCTGCTATAAAAACTACTGCAGGAGGCAGGATACTTATTGTTGGTTTCATTATGTGAAAGGGTTATTTTAATTTCATACCATATTACCTTACATAGAGTAACATGATGCACTCCTTTCTTATATATAGGGAACATATGCAGGTTTCTCTTACTTTTTTCTTTTTTTTTCTTTTATTTGGTGTGATTCATTTAAGCATAATGTGCACACTTCTAGCTCCACTATGGTCTGATCATTTTATCCAAAGCGTTTAGGCGTTGTCCTTTACGGGGATTTCCTGGCCTGTGGCGTTGTGACCTTGCACTGAGCAAATTATCGGATTAGATAATCCCACTCTCTCTCTCTCTCTCTCTCTCTCTCTCTCTCTCTCTCTCTCTCTCTCTCTCTCTCTCTCTCTCTCTCTTTATATATATATATATATATATATATATATATATATATATATATATATATATATATATATATATATATATATATATATATATATATATATATATATATATATATATATATATATATATATATGTCTTCCTCCTCACGCACGTGTTGCGGATGGAAGTGACCAATGGAATGACACAGCCGCTCTGACAGTGCGACCTGGCTGAGTCGTTAAAAAAAAAAAAAAGATAATAATAATAATAATAATAATAATAATAATAATAATAATAATAATAATAATAATAATAATAATAATAATAATAATAAAAACGTTACAGCGCAGGGAGGAAACTCAGCCAAATATTGTGCTGTTTGAAAAAATGCAGTTATCACAAAAAAAAAAAAAAATACTACATTAACTTAGCTTTTTAGAGAATTGTGGTTTTCCCCCCCGAAAAAAAATACAGTTGTTACTAAAAAAATAAATAAATAAACATATACTACATTAACTAAGCTATTTTAGAGGATTAGAGTGTAAAACTTAAATTCCTTTCAATTTTGAAGTAGTAAGTACCTGACATGAGGTGTGTTATAGAAGATTGGCAGAGCTATAGGCCGGGAAATCCCCGGAAAAGACAACGCCCAAATGCTTAGGATAAAATGGTCTGACCATAGTCTGTTTATCGTCCTTTCTAACCCTTGGTAATTGCAGCAGTGTATTGTGTTGTTCAGAGCAAAACGCACATTTCCTTAGTGTTGGCGTTTTAGGTCTCGCTCCTGTCTCGTTATTATAGTTAGCATGGGGTGGTACCTCTGCCCTCTTATTTACAGTGGTAGAGAAGTTACCTATT
This sequence comes from Scylla paramamosain, assembly GCF_035594125.1. Lineage (NCBI taxonomy): Eukaryota > Metazoa > Arthropoda > Malacostraca > Decapoda > Portunidae > Scylla > Scylla paramamosain. The sequence goes on from NC_087155.1 coordinate 167,891, forward strand.
GTTTCTGGGTCCCCATAACCTGGCTTGGCTTCATTTGCTGGGCAATAGTTAGGTTTGGATTCACTTCCTTTCATTTTATAGGGTTGGATCTTGTTCACCTGTTCATGGTAAGTTTCATTAGGATCTATTTTATTTGGTTTCAATGTCTCTTCATTGCTCATGTTTCTGTAAATTTTCAGCAATGATTCATCAATTTCCTTGAAGATGAATTGGCTTTTTAGGTAAATACAACATTTCTAGTGTTTTCTTAGCTTCCTTTCTATTGTAAGGCTTATCAAGCTGCATCCTCAATATTATTGACTTCAGGGATTCTAATTGAACCTGAAAAGTTGTAAATCCTTATAATCAAGGTTAAGAGATGTTAAATCTAGGAGTTTATAGATGAATTTAGTGCTTATTAGCTCCTTTTCATTATAATTCTCTCTGAGCAACCTGATGGCAATATCATAATTTTCTTCTGTAATAACGAATTTATAAATTATTAGGTAGGCAATGTCTTTTAGTTGCCTTAACAGACAGGAGAATTTACTTATTTATGCAATGTCTTGTCTTTGATGGATTAATCTCTTCTATCTTTTCCAGAATGTTGATCACTCAGTGATATTCCTTGTAAATACTGGTAAAGTTATAGCTGGCAGTGTTATGTAAAGCTGGGCTTTCATTGCGGAATTGGGAGGGGTGTTATTAGTTGAATTACTTCGTAATACTTCTAATTCATCTTCAAACATAGTTAACCGTTCCCCATAATTTACTTCTTGTTATTCATAGTCTGAATTGAATTGTTCATAGCTTCAGAATCTTCATCAGTTCACAGTTTAGCTTCTAACTGGTTGAATGTACCCTGACAACTACTTTTTTTTTCTTTATTGATTTTTCTACTCTCTGTAATTTGCCCTGGGTTAATTTTTCACTGCCTGTTAGCTCATTGCTTTACTTGATAGTTCTTGCCAACCAACCTTGTTTTGTTGCGAAGGATTTCTTTAAGATTTTAATAGACATGTTTGTAGATCTAATTTTAAGTTGTTATTATTTACTGGTTATTTGAACAGTCACCTGCTTGCCCACCTGTTGTATGTTGTGGTAGTTTACACCTCCAGTTCTACTGACCTCAACATATGTTTGAGATGTTTCAGGCTGGGCTTTAGATTAGTGGTTTGTATAATACGCCTTTATGACTTCATCCCACATTTTCCTGTCTACGAATTATCTGAGATGGCAGCACACGTGTCTCCTACCTTCCTTGCCAGATGCCATTATATTTTAGGTTCTATTTGCACTATAACAACCTCAGAAGAATAGTGGTTTTGTATTTCTCTAATTATGCCTTTAATGTGTTCCGTTATGTCACTAAGGTCCGTTTTACCGGTTTATCTCATTGATAACCGGATACAATATGGATAATTCGTGAGGCTATTTTAACACCTATTTTAATCTTCGATCGTGGTCAAAGGTTTCACGTCACTGAAAAGTCCTTATTTCACATCCGTGAATTTGCAGAATTGCTCTGTGAGTGTTCCTGTGGCCAACTAATGCCATACGAAACATCTGTTATGAAGCTTCTATAACTTTTGGTAGCTACAAGAAGCCGTCTTCCTCACTCAGAGTACCAAAATTAATTGTGGGAAATTTTTTACCTTAACACTAATCCTTTTGCTCTCTCAGCTAACACATAATTACAGAAAGCATCGCAAAATATAATTTTAAATAACTGATAACTTTGCTGTGGTACATGTGAATAGCAGGAAGTTGTGATGGCTGGGGTCACTGGCGAGTTGGTGTCACTGTGCGCACCAAGCTAGTCTCTGGTCGTGTTTTCGTAGCAAAGACAACTTTCTGTTTGGTCATCCAAGTTCCGAGCCTCTAAATTCTCATTAACTTAAAGAATTTAACAAGTGCAAGCTGTAAGGTGGCGGAGAACTGACTTGAAAGGCTGTCGGCTGGTGACTGCTACTCGAGGGAGAGGCCCTGCACTCAGGAAAGTCCTCGCACTCTCTGCGCATATGCGTGCAGTCTCGCCATGTAATTATCTGCCACCTTCTTATCATCTAATCTAACCCGAACCTAACTAATGTAACCTGACCTAACCTTAACCTTAACCTAACTACCGTTTAACCTAACTACCTTGTACCAAATTACTGGATATCGTCTCTTGTTTATTATAAAACATTATTTCAGCTAGGTTAGGTAAAGTTAGGTTTAAGTTAGTCAGGTTAGGTTTGATTATTAGGTTAGATTTGGTTATGTTAGGTAAGGTTAGCTTAATTAGGTTAGATTAGGTTACGTTAAGTTAGCTGATGAGAAGGTGGCGGCCATTCATGAGGCGAGACTTCTTGCATCAATCACGAGGTGAGACTGGCTCTCAAATGCGCAGTGTGCGGGGACTTTCCTGCGTGCAGGGCCTCTCCTCGAGACAGGCAGGTTCGCTCCTCCAAACAATAGCTATCTATATACGCACTCATCTTCCCAGATTATTTATAGTAGTAACTAAAACTTTGTTTGTATTATGTTAACACTAATTACCCTTTATTATAGCTCTACAACTTACATGCAAGTCACAGCACAGAACAATAATACATTGATATTATCGGTGATGCGAGTGGAAATTTTCACAGAGATGTTGCACCATTTCCTTATTTTTTTAATCAATAAATCATGAGCCCTAACCCAAGTTGAAACTGTTCATTATGTTTCCTTTTCTCGCAGGTTGTGGTCGAGTCGAGAAGTGCAAGCACCGTTGCACCGTGAGTTGCAGCTACTCTTGTGGTTGTCTTACACTGAACAAACATTATATAAGAGCGACACCATCAAACAACAAAAATACGAAACAAGAAGAACAACATCGAACAACACTAAAATGAAAAACAACCACAACTTTAAACAATAACAACAACGACAACAACAACAACAACAACAACAACAACAACAACAACAACAACAACAACAACAATAGCAACAAAAACTACGACACCAACAACAACAACACCGATGAAAATAACAGCAACATCGACGACGACAACAACAACAACAACAACAACAACAACAATAACAAAAATAATACGGAATAACAACAAACAACTAGACTAAACTAAACTAAACTAAAACGACATAAAAAAAAAAGAACAACCAAACGCAAAAAAAAAAAAAAAAAACACACAGAGGAAGACAGTAGGCACCTGTCAAAACAATAGTTGCTCCCAGCACTAAACTGGTTTTGTATTGGATCGAGGGGTGTTGTGAACTTATCAATGACCCAACTCTGACCTCAGTGAACGTTTCCTTTGTGTTTTAATACAAGTGGGCAGTCACAGCCTGCTCTCTCAATAGAAAAAGACAACTCTTTTCCTTCACACAACTCTACATGCATGTAAACTCTGGAACTCCCTGCCTGCTTCTGTATTTCCACCTTCCTACGACTTGAATTCCTTCAAGAGGGAAGTTTCAAGACACTTATCCACCAATTTTTGACCACTGCTTTGACCCTTTTATGGGACTGGCATTTCAGTGGGCATTTTTTTTATTAGATTTTTGTTGCCCTTGGCCAGTATCCTTCCTACATAAAAAAAAAAAAATGTATTATATACACACCCATCATTCAAAATATCAAAAGTTTTTGTATAGAGTCTGCCACAAAGCTTTGACTTCCAAACTACCCTCCTACGGTTTCTATCCTTCTCTCTGTAACTTCATCTCAAGTTTCCTTTCTGACCGTTCTATTGCTCCTGTGGTAGACAGTCACTGTTCTTCTCCTAAATCTTCTCTCTAAACCTGTTCCTCAGGATTCTGTCATGTCACCCACTTTCTTCTTATTATTCATCAATGACTTTCTAAACCAAACTTCTTGTCCTGTCCCCTCCTACGCTGATGATACCACCCTGCACTTTTCCACGTCTTTTTATAGACGTCCATCCCTTTAGGAAGTAAACATTTCACGCAGGGAAGCCAGAGAACGCCTGACTTTTGATCTTTCTAAAATTTTGGATTGGGGCAGAGCAAACTTGGTATTGTTCAATGCCTCAAAAACTCAATTCCTCCATCTATCAACTCGACACAACCTTCTAGACAACTATCCCCTCTTCTTCAATGATACTCAACTGTCCCTCTCCTCTACACTGAACATCCTCGGTCTGTCCTTTACTTATAATCTGAATTGGAAATTTCACATCTTATCCCTAGCTAAAACAGCTTCTATGAAGTTAGGTGTTCTGAGATGTCTCCGCCAGTTTTTCTAACTGACTGTCTTCAGCCTCTCTCTCATCGCCGCAGTGTTTCATCTCTAGCTGTCTTCTGCTGCTATTTTCATGCTAACTGCTCTTCTCATCTTGCTAACTGCATGCTTCCCCTCCTCCCGCGGCCTCGCTGCACAAGCTTTCTTTTTTTTTCTCTCACCTCTATTCTGTCCACCTCTCTAATGCAAGAGTTAACCAGTATTCTCAATCATTTATCCCTTTCTCTGTTGAACTCTGGAACTTCCTGCCTGCTTCTGTATTTCCACCTTCTTGTAACTTGAATTCCTTCAAGATGGAGGTTTCAAGACACTTACTAATTTATCCTTTAATTTTTTACTACTGCTTTGGACCCTTTCCTGGGACTGGCATCTCTGTGGGCTATTTTTTTTTAATTGGATTTTTGTTGCCCTTGGCCAATGTCAATGCTACATAATAAAAAGAATAAATAAAATAAATAAATAAATAAAAAATAAATAAAAATTCAATATGATGACTCCTACACAAGTCTCGGAGTCCACATCTCTAGAGGGGACCACAAATGTCTTCAGGTCGGACTGCTTTTCTTCTGGTATCATTCGTAAATCCCTTGACACCCTCTTAACTTTTACTTCATTAACTTCTGCAATATTCGTGCCTTTAGATCTAGATTTAGATTTGGAACACCATCTCTCCTCTAGTAAACCTCATCTTTTCCTCACCGAAACGCAGGTGTCTGAGGCCTGACAGTAATTACTTCTCTGTTCCCTCCTAGTTTCTTTGTCATAACAACCCAACTTGCTCTCGTACCCACACGCTTGAGTCTTCCAAAGTTTTTACCATCCACCTACGACTATTCACTCTAAAATAAAATTTTTCTGTGTTGTATAGCTCTGTACTAACTCCTCTAGCTATAACTTTTTTTGTTTTGTTTACTATTTAACTTTCAAACTTTACCACATTCTGATTCTTACCTTTCACGGAAATTTCCATTCTTGGAGACTTCATTGTTCACCAATAGCTTTGCTATTCCTCATCCTTCACTGACCATCCTGTTGAACTAGTATTCAACTTTACTATCCTCCATGATCTAGAGCAAGTATTGCAACACTCTATTCGTATTCCTGACCGTGATGGAGATACACCCAACAATCTTGATCTTTTCCTAACTTCTAATCCTTTTGCGTGTGTCATCACTGTCTTTCCTGTTGGACTCCTACCACAACCACAACTTTGTTATTTGTTTTACTCCCTCCTCAGAATCCCCAAAAGTGGAGGTACCTCTAGCGTTTTATCCCTGCTAATTAGGAGAACTGAAGAGGTACTATTCTGATTTTCTTTGGAATGATTACTGCTTCCGTATCAGAGACCCGTCTCTGTATGCTGAACGCATAACAAATGTGATGGTGGTTGGCATGGAGGTGTACATTCCTCATTCTTTCTCTTCCTAAACCTTCTAAACCTTGGTTTAACACTTCTTATTCTTGTTTTATACATGATAGAGATGCGGCCCCACAAGAGGTACTGGAACCTTTCATCACCTGAATTTAATGCACTTTATATTTCCCCTTGTGACTTCGGACACCTCGTCAAAAAATATCTCTAGTAACTTTGCTTCTTCATCTTTGCCTCATTTATCTCAACCTGATAGTACCACTGTCATCTCATCTATCTCTAAAGCTGAACTTTTCTCTCACACCTTTGCTAAAAACTCTACCGTGGATGATTCAGTACTTGTTCCTCCCTCTTCTCCACTTTCCAACTATTTCCTGCTACACATTAAGATCCTTCGTAATGATGTTTTCATGCCCTAGCTGGTATTAACCCTCGGAAGATTTATGTTGTTTTCTGAAATTATGCGTTCGTGCTTGTACTTTGCCTAGTCATACTCTTCCAAATCTGCCTATTGTTATGGACAGCGTACCACACTACTTGACTTGTTACACCCGCGAACACAACATGAAGTCGCTTACCCAGGTAATTCCTACTGTTTGAGGACAGTAGTGTCTCAATTGTTTCCCCTTAGTATGACTCAAGGTACCCACATCTTAACAGAAATACAACGATTATATTTACATGAAAAAAAGAGACAAACAAACACAAAACAATACAAGCTTCAGCCCGGATATCAGGAGCAAAGCAGACAAGTTACTCCCTTCTCTTCGCAACACAACCGCAATAACACAAAATTCATTTACCATACTCCAACTCCACACAAAAACATTTTCACAATAAACTCACAATTCGTTATTTAAACACCAACCAGGCGCATAACTGCAGTGAACAAAAAATGTTTAAGTCACTTACAATAGTGGAAATGTAATTACTTACAAACATACTAGCAGAGAAGGCGAGAAGGCGGAAGCAGGAAAGAAGAGGAGGCCTGCTGGCCTCACACGATACTTCTAATCTCTTTAAAATTTCTTCATCTGTCAACTTAACAGAACCTTCCAGATAACTATCCCCCTTTTTTCGTTTTTTTTTTTTTTTCATTGACACTCAACGGTCTCCTGCTTCTACATTGAATTTCCTCTGTCTGTCTTTCACTAATAATCCTAGCTGGAAATCTCACATCTCATCTCTAACTAACTATATGAAGTTAGACATTCAGAGTCCTCTCAGTTTTTCCACCCTCCACTAGTTTTTCTCACCCTCTCCTCCAATTTCACATCTCATCTCTAACTAAAACAGCTTATATGAAGTTAGAAATTCAGAGTCGTCTCCACCAGTTTTTCTCACCCTCTCCTAATTTATTCTTGGGTGTAGTATTGTTCAGATGTTTCCAGGAGTGAACGAAAACACAAATAGAACGACTGGTATATATATATATATATATATATATATATATATATATATATATATATATATATATATATATATATATATATATATATATATATATATATATATATATATATATATATATATATATATATATATACCATCTGGCTACGACTACAGAGTCACTCTCATACTAAATTTATCTGTGCTGTATACCTCTCACCTAACTCCTCTGACTATAAGAAATTCTTTGACTACTTAACTTCCAAAATGGATAATAATAATAATAATAATAATAATAATAATAATAATAATAATAATAATAATAATAATAATAATAATAATAATAATAATAATATTATTATTATTATTATTATTATTATTATTATTATTATTATTATTTTACTATTAATAATAATAATAATAAAAATAATAATGATAATAATAATAACAATAATAATAATAATAAAAATAATAAAAATAAAAAAAAAATAATAAAATAATAATAACAAAACAAAAACACAACAAATATTTATAACGACAAACAACTGTTTCTCATAACTAGTTACAGGAGGACGTGCCCCCCATTGAATCCTAGGATTATATGCATCCGCTATCAAATGGACTGTTACTTGCATGACCCTTCTTCTTGTCCCCGTGGCAAGCAGTGCTGTGAAATCGAGTGCGGTTTTCGGTGTCTCGTTGTCCAGTAATCAGTAATGAGGGTGAGTTTTGACGAGAGAGAGAGAGAGAGAGAGAGAGAGAGAGAGAGAGAGAGAGAGAGAGAGAGAGAGAGAGAGAGAGAGAGAGAGAGAATCAGGTATGCATGGAAGTGTTTGCCGCATTTGACTTTCTTATTAGATCTTATTTTTTTTATCTCTTTTTTTTTTTTTTTTTGGTAAGTTGGCTTCACATTGGCCCAACTAATCGTCTTGCACGTTACCAGTAAGTAGAGATAACTGGTGTAAGGAAAACAAACATATAGTAAGTGTAAATGTTATTCAGTTAATAGTAAATAGAAATTCTGGTATTTTGACGTCTGTCGAGTGAAAAAGATCATTATTTTAATTTTTTATTTAACCACTTCTTACAATGATTATGATTAGTACTATTATTGTTATTGTTTTTTTTCTTTTTTTCTTTTTTCTTCTTTTCCTTTTTTCATGTTCATCTTTTTTTTATTTTCTTCTTCTTCTTCTTCTTCTTCTTCTTCTTCTTCTTCTTCTTCTTCTTCTTCTTCTTTTTCTTCTTTTTTTAATTCTTCTTATTATTATTATTATCCTTAATATTACTATAAAGGATTTTATCATCACCATCATCTTTATTAATTAAGGACGCCATACACAATCAATCATGACTGCACAATAATGACTGCACAGACATACCAATAGTGTGTGGGTATGATTGATGGACTGCGCAAATAATTTAAGAGGACTGAAGATGGTTCAACATGGTCTGGTATTTAACTGTCATTCATAACGCTTGTACAGTCATGATTGATTTTGTGTGGCAATGATTGGGCAAAAATATCAGTCTTACCGCTCCGCCATCCATGGCGAGTACACGAGACACTAAGCCCTTCTGGCAGAAATTTCTTGAACAGTACCGAGGTTTCCCAGCATTGTAGATCAAAAGTGATGACTCCAAAAAAAAAAAAAAAAAATGAAAGGGAAATGCAATCATAAATTAGTAAAAAAAAAAAGTAAATAAATAAAAGGATATAGACCTCAGTGCGGCTCGTATCATGGTTGTAAAGAAGAATATGGGTGAATTCATGCCTTTTCTTAAGCCATCCACGCCTTTCTTTTCCTTTTCTTCTCTGGTTCCCTGCTATCTTTTTTTTTTTTTTTTTTTTTATGTAGGAAGGATACTGGCCAAGGGCAACAAAAATCTAATAAAAAAAAATGCCCACTGAAATGCCAGTCCCTAAAAGGGTCAAAGCAGTAGTCAAAAATTGGTGGATAAGTGTCTTGAAACCTCCCTCTTGAAGGAATTCAAGTCATAGGAAGGTGGAAATACAGAAGCAGGCAAGGAATTCCAGAGTTTACCAGAGAAAGGGATGAATGATTGAGAATACTGGTTAACTCTTGCGTTAGAGAGGTGGACAGAATAGGAGTGAGAGAAAGATGAAAGTCTTGTGCAGCGAGGCCGCGGAAGGAGGGGAGGCATGCAGTTAGCAAGATCAGAAGAGCAGTTAGCATGAAAATAGCGGTAGAAGACAGCTAGAGATGCAACATTGCGGCGGTGAGAGAGAGGCTGAAGACAGTCAGTTAGAGGAGAGGAGTTGATGAGACGAAAAGCTTTTGATTCCACCCTGTCTAGAACAGCAGTATGAGTGGAACCCCCCCAGACATGTGAAGCATACTCCATACATGGACGGATAAGGCCCTTGTACAGAGTTAGCAGCTGGGGGGGTGAGAAAAACTGGCGGAGACGTCTCAGAACACCTAACTTCATAGAAGCTGTTTTAGCTAGAGATGAGATGTGAAGTTTCCAGTTCAGATTATAAGTAAAGGACAGACCAAGGATGTTCAGTGTAGAAGAGGGGGATAGTTGAGTGTCATTGAAGAAGAGGGAGTAGTTGTCTGGAAGATTGTGTCGAGTTGATAGATGGAGGAATTGAGTTTTTGAGGCATTGAACAATACCAAGTTTGCTCTGCCCCAATCAGAAATTTTAGAAAGATCAGAAGTCAGGCGTTCTGTGGCTTCCCTGCGTGATATGTTTACCTCCTGAAGGGTTGGACGTCTATGAAAAGACGTGGAAAAGTGCAGGGTGGTATCATCAGCATAGGAGTGGATAGGACAAGAAGTTTGGTTTAGAAGATCATTAATGAATAATAAGAAGAGAGTGGGTGACAGGACAGAACCCTGAGGAACACCACTGTTAATAGATTTAGGAGAAGAACAGTGACCGTCTACCACAGCAGCAATAGAACGGTCAGAAAGGAAACTTGAGATGAAGTTACAGAGAGAAGGATAGAAACCGTAGGAGGGTAGTTTGGAAATCAAAGCTTTGTGCCAGACTCTATCAAAGGCTTTTGATATGTCCAAGGCAACAGCAAAAGTTTCACCAAAGTCTCTAAAAGAGGATGACCAAGACTCAGTAAGGAAAGCCAGAAGATCACCAGTAGAGCGGCCTTGACGGAACCCATACTGGCGATCAGATAGAAGGTTGTGAAGTGATAGATGTTTAAGAATCTTCCTGTTGAGGATAGATTCAAAAACTTTAGATAAGCAGGAAATTAAAGCAATAGGACGGTAGTTTGAGGGATTAGAGCGGTCACCCTTTTTAGGAACAGGTTGAATGTAGGCAAACTTCCAGCAAGAAGGAAAGGTAGATGTTGACAGACAGAGCTGAAAGAGTTTGACTAGGCAAGGTGCAAGCACGGAGGCACAGTTTCGGAGAACAATAGGAGGGACCCCATCAGGTCCATAAGCCTTCTGAGGGTTTAGGCCAGCGAGGGCATGGAAAACATCATTACGAAGAATTTTAATACGAGACATGAAGTAGTCAGAGGGTGGAGGAGAGGGAGGAACAAGCCCAGAATCGTCCAAGGTAGAGTTTTTAGCAAAGGTTTGAGCAAAGAGTTCAGCTTTAGAAATAGATGTGATAGCAGTGGTGCCATCTGGTTGAAGTAGAGGAGGGAAAGAAGAAGAAGCAAAGTTATTGGAGATATTTTTGGCTAGATGCCAGAAATCACGAGGGGAGTTAGATCTTGAAAGGTTTTGACATTTTCTGTTAATGAAGGAGTTTTTGGCTAGTTGGAGAACAGACTTGGCATGGTTCCGGGCAGAAATATAAAGTGCATGAGATTCTGGTGAAGGAAGGCTTAAGTACCTTTTGTGGGCCACCTCTCTATCATGTATAGCACGAGAACAAGCTGTGTTAAACCAAGGTTTAGAAGGTTTAGGACGAGAAAAAGAGTGAGGAATGTACGCCTCCATGCCAGACACTATCACCTCTGTTATGTGCTCAGCACACAAAGACGGGTCTCTGACACGGAAGCAGTAGTCATTCCAAGGAAAATCAGCAAAATACCTCCTCAGGTCCCCCCAACTAGCAGAGGCAAAACGCCAGAGGCACCTTCGCTTAGGGGGATCCTGAGGAGGGATTGGAGTGATAGGACAAGATAAAGATATGAGATTGTGATCGGAGGAGCCCAACGGAGAAGAAAGGGTGACAGCATAAGCAGAAGGATTAGAGGTCAGGAAAAGGTCAAGAATGTTGGGCGTATCTCCAAGACGGTCAGGAATACGAGTAGGGTGTTGCACCAATTGCTCTAGGTCATGGAGGATAGCAAAGTTGTAGGCTAGTTCACCAGGATGGTCAGTGAAGGGAGAGGAAAGCCAAAGCTGGTGGTGAACATTGAAGTCTCCAAGAATGGAGATCTCTGCAAAAGGGAAGAGGGTCAGAATGTGCTCCACTTTGGAAGTTAAGTAGTCAAAGAATTTCTTATAGTCAGAGGAGTTAGGAGAGAGGTATACAGCACAGATAAATTTAGTATGAGAATGACTCTGTAGTCGTAGCCAGATGGTGGAAAACTCGGAAGATTCAAGAGCGTGGGCACGAGAGCAGGTTAAGTCATTGCGCACATAAACGCAGCATCCAGCTTTGGATCGAAAATGAGGATAGAGAAAGTAGGAGGGAACAGAAAAGGGGCTACTGTCAGTTGCCTCAGACACCTGAGTTTCAGTGAGGAAAAGAAGATGAGGTTTAGAAGAGGAGAGGTGGTGTTCTACAGATTGAAAATTAGATCTTAGACCGCGAATGTTGCAGAAGTTAATGAAGAAAAAGTTGAGGGGGGTGTCAAGACACTTAGGGTCGTCGACGGAAAGGCAGTCCGACCTGGGGACATTTATGGTCCCCTCCCCAGATGGGGACTCCGAGGCTGGTGTAGGAGTCGCCATGATTTTAAATTTTTTTTGAGTGAAGGGTGTGTGTGTTATTAGGTGCTTGTAGTTTTGTGTGGAGGAAGAGAGTTGTCTTTAGAGGGCAGGCTGTGACTACCCCCTTGTGTTGTGAGACACAAAGGGAAACGTTCAGTGAGGTCACAGCTGGGTTTAATGATAAGTTCACAGCACCCCCTGAACAGTGCTTAAGACCTCACTGGGAGTAATTATCGTTTCGGCAGGTGTCTACTGCCTCCTCCTTATCTAAGGCAAAGTCAATGACAATACATGCAGCCTCCTTAATCATCTTGACTGGATGATTCACACAGGGCAACTGACGATTGTACAATCTCCTTACTAGTGTGTGGCCAAAACCAAGGATTGAAATCGCTGCACAATCACCATAATTGGATAGTCATGAATGATGGTGTATGAGAGACTTTAGTAGTAATAGTAATATAGTAGTAGTTGTAGTAGTAGTAGTAGTAGTAGTTGTAGTAGTACTAGTAGTAGTAGTAGTAGTAGTAGTAGTAGTAGTAGTAGTAGTAGTAGTAGTAGTAGTAGTAGTAATATTATTATTAGTAGTAGAGCTTGTGGAGGTGATGGTAGCAGTAGCAGTAGTAGTAGTAGTAGTATTAGTAGTAGTAGTAGTAGTAGCAGTAGTAGTAGTAATAGTAATAGTAGTAGTAGTAGTAGTAGTAGTAGTAGTAGTAGTAGTAGTAGTAGTAGTAGCAGTAGTAGTAGTAATAGTAATAGTAGTAGTAGCAGTAGTAGTAGTAGTAGTAGTAGTAGTAGTAGTAGTAGTAGTAGTAGTAGTAGTAGACGTAGTAGTAATCGTTGTGATAATGATAATGATAATTATTATTATTATTATTATTATTATTATTATTATTATTATTATTATTATTATTATTATTATTATTAATATTATTATTACTATTATTATTATTATTATAATCATTGTTATTATTATTATTATTATTATTATTATTATTATTATTATTATTATTATTATTATTATTATTATTTTATTTATTTATTTTTTTTTTATTTGTTTATTTATTTATTTGTTTTATTTATTTATTTTTTTTTACCATCGTTACCACTAAGAAAACCTTCCACGACGCAGGTCTCCTAAGCTGCGGTGACTTCTCTGTAAACCGACCATTAAGTTGCGGCCGCCGCCGCCGCTGCCCCACACTGCAGGAAACATTGATAATTCACAATTTAATGTTCACATGATACTGTACTGACCATGTAAAAAAAAAAAAAAAATGTACACACGCATTTAAGTAAAGACTGCATTGCAATTTCAGACTTTCTGAATTTTTACTTTAACCTTAAACTTGACCTGTGTGTCACGAAGTCTGTACTTACCCATCACTTTCTCGCTCCATGAGTGAAATGGCGATGAAAACCAACAAACAAGCATCATTTTACTCTTTTGGTCATCCTTTCCTAATGTTAAGACTTTAGAAGAATACTAAATGAAATGCATGTCCTCACAAAGATAATAGGGAGTTACTTTGGGTTTATTTAGACTGTGCAGATTGTTATTGAAGACCAAGACTGTGCAGACTGTTTGTGAAGACCAAGACTGTGCAGACTGTTAGTGAAGACCAAGACTGTGCAGACTGTTTGTGAAGACCAAGACTGTGCAGACTGTTTGTGAAGACCAAGACTGTGCAGACTGTTAGTGAAGACCAAGACTGTGCAGACTGTTTGTGAAGACCAAGACTGTGCAGACTGTTGGTGAATACCTAGGCTGTGCAGACTGCTGGTGAAGACCTAGGCTGTGCAGATTGTTGGTGAAGACCCAGGCTGTGCAAACTGTTGGTGAAGACCTGGTCTTCACCAACAGTTTTCAGTAACAGTTTTCAGTAACAGTTTTCAGTAACAGTCACTGTTACTGAAAACCTAGACTGTGCAGACTGTTGGTGAAGACCAAGGCAGTGCAGACTGTTGGTGAAGACCTAGGCTGCGCAGACTGTTACTGAAGACCAAGGCACTGTAGACTGTCAGTGAAGACCAAGGTTGTGCAGAACGTTAGTTAAAAACAATGATGTGCACACTGTTACTGAAGCCCGAGGCTGTGCAGTCTGTTAGTTAAGACTAAGGCTGTGCAGACTGTTAGTGAAGACCAAGACTATGCTGACTGTTAGGGAAGACCAAGGCAGTACAGTTCAGCCTTTGTTTTTGCCGGTCCCTGAACAGAGTCGAAAGCAGCAGTCAGAAATTACAGGATAAGTGTCTTGAAATCTTACTCTTAAAAAAAGTGTTCAAGTAATAGGAAGATGGAAATAAAGAATCAGGCAGGGTGTTCCAGAGTTTGCCAGAGAAAGGGGTGACTGATTGAGAATACTGGTTAATTCTTGCATTAGAGAGGTGGCCAAAATAGGGGTGAGAGAAAAAGTAATTTCGTGCAGCTAAGCCGCGGGAGAAGGGGAGGCAAGCAGTTAGCAAGATCAGAAGAGAAGTTGGCATGAAAATACCGGTAGACTATAGAAAAATATGCAACAATGCAGCGATGAGAAAGAGGCTGAAGACAGTCAGTTAGATGAGAGGAGTTGACCAAAAACTTTTGATTTCACCCTTCCTAAAAGAGTGGTATAAGTGGAACCCTCCAGTAAAGCCTTAGCTCCCATACATGTGAAGCATACTCACTACCTATGGGGATAAAGCCCCTGTACAGAGTTACCAGCTGCAGGGGTGAGAAAAACTTTCGGAGACGACTCCGTTCTCAGATAAGACGTTATGTTTCCAGTTTAGATAATAAGTAAAGGACAAACCGAGGATGTTCATTGTAGAAGAAAGGTACAGTTGACTGTCATTCAATAAGAGGGGATAGTTGTCTGGAAGGTTGCGTCGAGTTGATAGATGGAGTAACTGGGTTTTTCAAGCATTAAACTATACTAAGTTTCCTCTGTCCTAATTAGAAATTTTAGAAATACTCGAAGTCAGGCGATCTATGGTTTCCTTACGTGAACTTTTTATTTATACAGGGTTGGACGTGGAAAATTACAGGATGATATCATCAGCGTAGATATGAGCCGCCGTGGTACAGTAGTACCGCGCGCCTTGAGGGCCAAGTGGTCATCAGGCGCATGGGTTCGAATCCTGGCTAAGGTCCGAGGGTAGGAAGGGTATCCACTCGGGGTAACGGTTCCCAAATGCCAAATCAAAAATTCCTTCATCAGGAGGCACCGTCTCAGCCCTAATAGACTAAGGAAAAAATAGACGAAAAAAAAAAAATCATCAACGTAGAATTGGACAGAACTACAAGTTTGGTTTGAAAAATCATTGATGAATAATGGAGAGTAAGTGACACGTCAGAAATGAAAATAATGATGATAATGACAATAACGACGAGGGCAATGATGATGACGATGATGATGATGATGATGATGATGATGATTACAACAATGACTACCAGACACAAAGAAACACACCATTACTGCTTGCATGACCACTACCACCACCACCCATGACCACTACCACCACCACCACTACCACCACCACCAATGCACGTGCACCAACTAACTTTATACCCACAGAGAATGAGGAAAGTTACACTAGAGACACGTAGTACACACGAAGCGCATTACATCACGGCGTGAATTATAGAACACTTGGTCTGAGTCCGCCACGAGTCTGGGATATAACTGGACTGTTCAGCTGTGTATGTGTATGTTGTGTGTTTGTGTGTGTGTTAAGAGACAGTTGTACGTGTGTGTGGTGAGTTTGGGTGCTAAACAGATGGGTATTGGGTACACTGAGTTCTGTCGTGTGTAAGAGAGAGGAGGTGGGAAGTGTGTGTGTCCTGTTCTTCTTTTCCTACTTCCTTCCTTATCGTTCTATTCTTCCCTGTGTGTGTGTGTGTGTGTGTGCGTGTGTGAGTGGTACGTATACAGGTAAGTAATAGTAAGCCTACCAGCAAACACTGCCCGCCACTCAAGACTCCAGAACACCTCTACTTTACATCCTCAGCCTCACACGCCTCAGTAAGCCTTTAAGCCCTCAAGCCCTCGACATGCTCTCCGTCATCACCATTACCCTCAGCCTCACTGCCTCAACCGGCGCGCCTCACACCCACCACACGGCCACGCAACACACCTTCATCCTTCCTTATTGTGTCTGTCTTATCCTGTCCTTCCTTCTCTCCTTCCTTCTTATCGCTCTGTTCTTCCCTGTGTCTCCTTTCCTTTCTTTCTCTTTGTGTCTTAATATCGCGCTGACAATCCTTGCTTGGTCTTGCTTTTTTCCTTCATTCATTCCTTCTTCCTCCTCCTCTCTTTAGTCCTGTCCTATCCTTTCCTATCTTGTCCTCAGTCCCTTCCTTCTCTTTCCTGTCCTATCCTATCTTGTTCTTCCGTCCCTTCCTTTCTCCTCATTCAACACAACCCTCCCGCTGTCCTCGTCGCCTTCACAATGGAGCCCCCATCCTCCCCGCCTCCCGCCGCTCATTTCCAAGGTAGGGAATTTCGCCTCTCGATAATAAAGGTGCAGAGTGGGCCGCTATAATTATACCTCATGTTTATGGCTGGCGAGTAATACAGCGAGGCGAAGATTACTTGTGTTTGCCTGAGGTATACTTTGCTCACCTCCCTACTGGCCGACCCTCCTCTATTCCATGTCCTGCCGCCACTACTACCTCCTCCCTACCTGCTCTTGCTCCTCCTTAGTCTAGCTCGTAACTCCAGCAACAAGCTTACTACAAAAGGAGGAAAGAGAAGGAGTTTTAATGGAGGTTTACGACACCTCCTGTGCTGCTTTCAGGAGTAATGAACAAAGATAGCCAGAAGAAAAAGAGGAGGCTGGTTCAACACTTTCATTCGTCATTCATATTCACTGCCGGGGAAATGAAGAGAAACACCAACAACGTGAGAAGTGGGAAATAATGATGAAGGAGGGAAAATAAAAGGCGGAGATGAAGAGGTGATATAGTGCGAGAGAGAGAGAGAGAGAGAGAGAGAGAGAGAGAGAGAGAGAGAGAGAGAGAGAGAGAGAGAGAGAGAGAGAGAGAGAGAGAGAGAGAAATAAAGAGGAAGGAAAGTCGAGTAAAAGTGAATGGGAGAGATGTGAAGTAAGGCAAGGGAAATATGATAAAAAGGAAGAGGTGGAGGAGGAGCAAGAAGACAAACACATCATGATAAAGAAGTCATGGAGAAAGATTAACAGTGTGTCTGAAGATGAAAGGAGAAGAGGAAGATGAAGGAAATAAGACACTGATGATCAAAAGAGGAATGCAACACGCGAGGAAAAGGGAGAGGGAAAACAGAAAGAGGAATTGAAGGAAAAAGAGGATACAGTAAAGGAGAAAAGTTAAATAATGAAGCGAAAAGAGGAGGAGGAGGAAAAATATAATTGGAGAAGGAGGGAAACAAAGAGAAAAGAAGTATAGGAAAAAAAATGAGTGGGAGAAGAAAGGGAGCAGACAAAAAGAAAAATATATGGGGAAACAAGAGAAAAAAATGAAGAAGTGAGGGAAAAGATTAATACAACGAGAGCGGAAAAGAGCTTAAAAGTCGAGGGTAAAGAAGACAGAGAAAAATGAAGAGTGTAAAGAGCAAGCAAGAGGGAAAAAGAAGACCAAAAAGTCAAGAAAACAGGAATAAAGTAAGTAACAGAGACCAGAAAGAGAAACAGCAACGAAAATTCACAACAAGTTTCAAGAGAAGAGAAAAAAATAAAATAAAACGAGAGAAAAGGAAAAAGAAAAATCAAGAGAAAGGTTAAGAAAAAAAACAGAAATAAAGTAATTAAATACGTAACAGAGGCAAGACAGAAACAAAGAGGGAATCACGCCATGTTTGAAGGGAGAGAAGTGACACCAGCGCCCCCAAGTCTCATCAACAACAGGTAACACGGCTTTGTCTACCACCCGCACCACCCTGGAGCGGAGAGAGGGAGGCTGGGCAGGCAGGGGACGGATGTGGGAGTCCTTTGTTGCAGCTCTTAAAGATTTGGTCCACCCACGCACACACTAGTACGTAGCGAGGGTCCTACTGAGCTCTCTCTCTCTCTCTCTCTCTCTCTCTCTCTCTCTCTCTCTCTCTCTCTCTCTCTCTCTCTCTCTCTCTTTCTAGGTTTTTTCTTTTATTCTTTCACATTTCTTCATTTCTCCTTTTATATCTCATTTTCCTCTTCGCTTTTTCTTCTTTCCTCTTCTCTCTCTCCCTCTAGTTTTTTTCCTCCATTTCTTTTCACTTTACTTACTTTTCTCTTATTTGTCCTCATCCTCCTTATTTTTCATTTTTCTCTTTCCTCTTTTAATTCTTCCCTCTTATCTTTTCTCTTTATCGACCTTTTCCCTTGTTTTTCTTGTGGTAATCTTCTCTCTCTCCCTCCCCCCCATCTCTCTCCACCATCCACCCACCCACCCCCATCATTACCTCATTAAGGGTCTAGGTGGGCGTCGCTATTCTCAGTCTCACTATTGACAAAGAAGGGATGACGGTACAATGTGAGGTAATGGAAGGCAGCCGAGGCCACTGACCCCTCCCCGGCTGGCGGCACTTGGCACCCACCAGGCCGGCGCGAGGCGTGGAGTGGCTGTGATAGTCTTCCAGGGTGACGGAGACGATTATTGCAGTGAGAGATCAAAGGGAAACAAGAACCCGTGAATAATTAGTGTTGGATGTGTGCTTTTCCTCGGTGGTACAAGGGAGGTGGGCTTGAAGGAGGGTGGGAGGGGAGCAAGGGAAGGGAAGGGAAGGAAACGAAAAGGGAGGAAAGGAAAGGAAGAGGGAGAAGGATGCATGGGTGGAAATAGATAGGGGTGGTAAAAAAAAAGTGAAGGAAAGGAAGAAAATGAGACGAAAAAGGAAATGGAAGAAAAGAAGGGAGGGAGAGAGGGAGGAAGGGAGGGAGGGAGGGGGGTAGGAAGGGAGGAAGGTGATGGAGGGCCGGGAAAGATGACAAGCGGCTTTCCAAAACAGTAAATATAAATCTAATTTAATGAGAAGAATCTTATTTCTGTGATTAATTTAGTGCAAACTTTTCTGGCTCCAAATAAATATCGATATGAAGTAGAGATGTCAGTTTTTAATTCGAGGGAACTAGACGAATCTCTTGTTTTAGGGCAAAGTAATTTTCATTTTGACTTGAGAGTCCAAACTTGTCTAATAACCAAATAAATGAAAATGTAAAGATGTTAGTTTTGACAATGTACTTCGCAAAACCTTTCTATAAACCAAGGAAATTTAAAACAAGAAAAATAATCTTACTTCTGGAGGTGAGTACGAAGTGTAAGGTTCTGGCTTAACGCAATAAGCATAAAAATATCACCTTTGAATTTAGTTAAGAGAGTGTAAGTTTTTCTAATTACCAAATAAATATTAGTCTGGAATTCGGCTGTGAGTACGGGCTTTTGTAATTACCAAATAACGCAACTGTAAAAATATCAAGTACGAAAGAAATGTAAGTAACGAGGTGAGCACGCATGAAAGGCGCGGAGGTGCTGATGACGTCACCAGCGCGGGCAATTAGCACACGAGGGAAAACACGCTTCGTTAATACCCCGCCTTCATGCATGTAATTACCGCGACCCGCACAACTTAATACGAGAATCAGCGCTGAACAGTTTGGTGAATGTTATTTTTTGCCGAACATCCTGCAATCTATCCATGAAGCGCAATCACGTGATGCCTCATAATTCACAGTCTTCACAGGAAAACACTAGGCGGATCGATGCAGCTCTAAATATAACACCAGTAAAGAGATGAAATTATGTTGAATACCGCGGGAAATGTTAGGTTTGTGTCTCATTAGACGTGAGACTCCAGAGAAGTTTGGTTGGGGAGTGACGATACCTCTGCGGTGGGCGGTGGCGACCTCTCAAAACAAACTTCTAACGCACATTACTAAAACAACTCCCCTCAAGAATCTTACTTATAAATCTTACCACTGATACGGGAACTAGTAGGAAGGCTTGTTTCCTGCAGGTTGTCAGTGGAAAGGAGAAGGTTCGCTCTAAGTATAATCTGATACTTTTTCCCTCATATTTTGATGTTTTTATAATTGAATACAGTCAGTAATTGGGTTGTTAGTGCTTTAAAATATTACATGGATTTATAGATAATGATGACAGGTGGGGACTGCTACGTATTGGGAAGACGGCTTCTTGCACCTTTCTTTATTTTCTTAGGTTCTTATATTCTTCTCTCGCTTCATACAGCCTCGCCCCATAATGCTTACTGATCGCCTCGGGAGCTTCCGATACAATATTACTAAGCAAATACCAAACTGACCATGACATGAATATCGATGTGAGCCACAGACGCATTACTTGAGGTCTAGGTAAAAGGAATCATTCAGTTGAGGTCCTTGACACTTCACAGAGGACAAGGTCAGGGTAAAGGACAACAGTCGCTCCTGTGCACGCCTAATATAAAACACCCATATGTGTTGGGTGTCGAGGCAGTGCAGGTTGAGACAGGTACTTGATTATCTCTTGAATTCAATTGTCACAGGATAAAACAACCGAAACAACCACGACTTGTATTCAGAAGGCAGCACGGAAGCTAGTCAGCAGCCCACGTGAGAGTAACGATTGGCAGGCAGGTCACTCAACCCACCACTCACACCGGGACACCTCCTCCCCCTCACTACTGCCACCACAAACCTCCAGTACTGCGCACCACGAGTCAGCCGCGACGACTTACAACATGTTATATCGCGTGCCCCGTGCAGGTGTTGGTTAGGGAAGGAGTGTTAGGTAATCCAGGCAGCTACCCACCACGAATGACCAGGCCCGACCCCTGCATATGTACTGGGGCTGCCGTGAGGTGATCATTCGTCCATCTTTATGACTCAGCTTGCCACGTATCATGATTATAGGAAATGAATCTTTAGTAATACACACCGGTAGCTTTCCGCGTATCGCACTGCGCTGCAAGACGCTGGAACGTTTCATCGTCACGGTCAACTAATAAGAAACTCTACCGCTGATTCGCCGCACTTGATTCACTACGCTGAGACCGTTTCTTCAAATCTTTCAGCGTCTTCACAACTTTCAGCAAGTTTTTGTGAAGGTTTTGGGGTTTTGAGGGGCGATTTTCAAGTGCGTTCTTAAATATAATCGTACTTTAACACTGATTCCGTATCCCCAATGGGAAAACACCTGTAAGAACCCGAGTAATAACCTTCGCTGCTTTTGAAAATATATCTTATGAGGGAGCAAAACGTTTCAAAATACGGGCCGTGAGTCGCGACAAGTTGAACTAATGCTCTGCAGACTCAGCGGAATTCAGCACAGGAATAGACACAACGTCGCTCCAGGAATGTTCAACGTGTGGCACCTGACGGCGGCACTGTCGTCCTCCGGGTTAATTAACAGTCATGTGGGAGCGCGAGGGACGTCACGGCACACACGACGACCACCTGACACTTGCCGCGTCTCTGAATGCCCTGCAATATCTCAGCATTATGAGAACTTACACTGACACTAATTGCTGATGAAGGCCGCGCGGCAGAGAAGTTACGATGAGAACTGAGAATATAAATACGTTTTCATAATACATATTCATACCACATGACTGTTTGTTGCCTATGATGATGCTGATGAAACAAACAATCAGCAGAAAAATCTCTGGAAAATATTACAGCAAGGATGGAAGCTGGTGCAAGTAAAATGTATCATACGAAAGTGGATGGATAAATTGCGTAGTGAATAAATGAGTAAATTCTTAAACTTTCATACGGCCAATGACTGCGTTTTCCTCTCACACTAAAGCATATTCTACTTGATAAAGTCATTATTTGTCCAGTTCCGGCGATGACAAACTCATGCACACTATGCTTCTGTCCCACACACCACAAGATTTTGCTAATTCACTACCACATTGAGAACTTTAACTATATCGGCCTGATTTTTACATCTATTTCAGAGTAGTAACAGTCTCACATCCACGTGTTGGTGTCTCACTAACTCGGCTCTTATCTCACAATCACAAAGTCATATTTTCCATCTTGACGGTAAGAGAACCAAACTTTTTTTTTTTATCACTACTCGTCTATAGTAAGATAACATTAAGGTCTATATTAAGAGAACTATTTTTTTTTTTTTTTTTTAGAACTACCTACTCGTCTACAGCATAACATTTAACGTCTACGGTCTACATTCCTCGGTGGCACACAGGTCAGAGCGTGGCTGCTCCTCACTTGCTCCTATTCCTTCCACCTCGAGTAGCAGTGGCCGTGCGGATATGTGTAGACAGGCACGCATAATTGTCTGGAAGAATGCAGCGGCTCTCCACCAATGCTCAGGTGTTAAAATATCGCGCAAATCTTTCCTCTTTCCTTCGATTTGTAGATAACAATCACCCCTGCTAGTTTGTGAATAAGTGATAGACTTTCTGTGCAGGCAGTGGGTTGTTTATTAATATGTAATCTTATTTCAAACGCTTCCTTTTTTCATCAGTATTACTTTCAAAGACCTCAGATGTGATTATTCGTGTTGTTTTAATTGTTTTCATATTGATGATGCAGAATCCTTGTTTACCTACCCCTAGAATCATGAAAACCTTTGAAAACTTCTAAAAACTTCCACTAGAGCCTGTTAAAAGTTGTCTACGTAGCGAGATGAAACGTTTACGTAAGAATACGGACCTTAGTTTCAGACCAGCACAAGACTGCAGTCCCTCTTAACATGCTTGGGTCACAACAGGCAAAGGTATCACCATCTCCTACGGACCTCCCTTGACGTCACACACGGACCCTTGGGTGGTGGTTCAACGCACTGTGACGTGTGAATTCCTACCAGGCCAGATGAAGGGAGACTCGGAGAGGCATCACTCAACCCTTATATATTATTCAAGCTGCCAGTTCGGTCACCAGGTTCAAGCCGATTGTTACTCCAATATGCAGCCACGTGACATGAGTCGATACCACCGCCCGCTGAGACACAATGTACACACTACACTACTAATACGTCCAACTCGAGCTGACAAAAGTCTCTACTCTTTTTATGGGCCTGACACAACAGTCCTTAATGGAACACTTCGATAATATAGTTAGGTCCTTACTTCGTCAAGTTAATGCAATCGAACGTCAACAATGAAGGAAGTGGGTCGTGGCGGTCAGGAAGGAGCACCCCCCACGCTCACCTCATCCCTCCTGCACCGCCTGCATAATGAACGACCCTGGCCTCTGCCCAACCTTGCTTAAGAATGACCGTGGCGACCTGACCTAAATCACCCCCACGCACCACCACTTCCACAAACGTCTATATAAGTGTGGCCTATCAAACACCACCTCTCTGTAAGTGTGGTCGCCATGCATCAAAATTAATCACATAATGGTAGCAAAAACATTATCTAATTTACAGTACAGTGTAATTACTTCCGGATAACAATGTGTATAAAAAAGCTCTGGTATATTTCTTTAATCTTGATAACGGGAGGAAAAGAAAAGAGAAGAAGAAAAAAAAAGAAAAAAAAACATTCCCTGGCATGTAATGAAAACAAGCAGAACCATTAACTACTCAAGGAGAACAATTTACGATGGCAGAAAATTTCTCCAAAGAATTCTCTTAATAAACTTAGCGATACGTATGACATATCTTTCCCTTCTCCTTCCTGATGGCTCTTGTAGCTCAGGGATGCAGGGACCGCATTCTCAAACGCTCCGGCGACTTACCACAAACGTTTCAGCGCCTTAACTACTACTAATTGTAACAGAGTATAGTGGAAGTTAGGGTTTCCAAGAGTGTTTTCATGAATCTAGTGGCAGTTTAACAAAATATCTGTATAATCAATGGAATAAGAACTTAAAAATGTGATTAATTACATGTGATCTTTGAAAATTTGTCTAATGAGAGGTGAGACCTTTTTAAAAATAAGGGTCTCGGAGGTTCGCGTGCTTTGGATAACGCGGCGTGTGAAATCCTTGTTGTCCTTAGTTATTTTCTTTCACCAGTCCTTTGTATAACCTCAACGTTGCTAAGTTAGGTGTGTGTGTGTGTGTGTGTTTTTGTGTGAGGGGAATAGACGCCTTGACTAACAGATAAAAAGCGAATCTTCCTCACGTTCGAATCTTGCTCAGTCTTGGTCGGTAATTATCTCGGGGTATTAATACATTCCTTAGTAGTGGTGGTGGTGGTAGTGGTGGTGCTCTCTCTCTCTCTCTCTGTGCGTGTGTGTGTGTGTGTGTGTGTGTGTGTGTGTGTGTGTGTCTTAAATACTAATACAATTTCCCAGGGCAGTGCGAACAAACTGCCGGATTAAATTCAAGCTCACGGCCTGTTTATCTAAGGGAATTAAAAACGCTCAAGTTACGAGGAAAAGTTTCGACCGTGTAAACAAATGAGGTGTTCAAGTGTGTGGCAAATAAACTTTATAGCTTGCACGAGGCGCTTACTTGTTCACGGCGTCACGGGAAATTACTGAATTCCTTACTTTATTTCCTCATTTGTGGTGAAAAGCTGTTATTTAGAGAGAGAGAGAGAGAGAGAGAGAGAGAGAGAGAGAGAGAGAGAGAGAGAGAGAGAGAGAGAGAGAGAGAGAGAGAGAGAGAGAGAGAGAGTCCTGGCATCATTACAGTTACAAGACTCAACCAAGTCACATCTATCTCTTACCTCTCTCCTCCTCCCATTGCTTCTTCTTGCGTTCCAGGAGTGACATGTGCTTGGTGGATGTCATGCCGCCCCCGACACTTACGCCGGGGCTGTGGGCTCGCTGCTGCTGCTGCTGCTGCTGGCTGGCTGGGGATGCACGTGGCGACTCATTAGCCCTCCCGTACAGTATCTCCTGTAGGCGGGAGCTGTTGTGGCTGGGCTGCACCTTGCCGCCTCTTACACCAGGGACTCCCGAGCTCTCTGGGACCGGAGAGGCAGTACCCGCGGCACCCTCAGCTGAAAGACTGGTTTTCACGAAGCCCCAAAGATTGTTCTCTCTTTCAAGCGGCTTTTCAGAGGAATCTTTATCACTTATTTGAGGAGCTGCAGGATCTTTGTCTTCACTTGGCTTGTTAAGTTCCTCTAAAAGTGTCCCGTTTAGATCCCAAGTGGTCCTTTTGGTGGGGAGGGGCGGGGCCTGCTTGTTCACACCAGGCCCGAGGGAAGCTGGACGCGGCTTCTTGTGGCTCACAAGATACTTTTTCCCAGATGCCTTTTTGTGCTGTGCAGGACTTCCTTGAGGAGTGGCGGGACTCTCTGTGATCACTCGCCGCCCTCTGATGACCCTTGCTGGTGCCGAGCGGGACGGACGGTACTCCTCGCTCAGGGATTCAGGGTATTTCTTATTACTGTCGGATTTTGAGAGTCTACTTCGGAATACCTGTGAACCCTGAGGCGCACTGCTGTCTGCCTGGGTCTCGGCTCGCCTGAAGTGCCGCTGAGGCCCCGGCTGGCCGCTTCTTGACGAGGACGCGACGGGCTCTGCTTGGGCGCGAGTCTTCAGCTGCAGGTAATGTTGAGAGAGTTCACCAAAGGCACGGTCAAAGAAGGTGTAATCTGGAAGGAAGAAGAGACGGAAATCAGTGTCTAAAACAAAACACATCTGCTCCATACATCACACAAGTCACTGAAAAAAAATCTCTACTACAAATCAGACAATTTCCTTTCCGCCGACCCCGTCTATATAATCTTCCCTACAACAGGAAACGAAACGCAGCCTTTATCCCCGTTAGTCCGAGAATCCAATCAGACAGGAACGTTCACTCAGCTCAATAAATCCAGGTCATCATTACGGCGAGTTAAAATATAGAGTTCTCACATTCTTTCCCCGGAGAGCAAGGCATCCACTGGCGGGGAACACAGGAGAATATTTGCAGAGTAAACAAGTTATATTTGTCTGGCATAAAATTTTGCTTGGTAATCGAAAGAGAGAGAGAGAGAGAGAGAGAGAGAGAGAGAGCGCATACCCACAAGCACAGGAACAAGTCAACCCACGGACACACGCAGACACGCACAGCCAAACACACGCACACCAGATCATTACTTACATAATGACACTTTTATATGTTTATTTTTCACCTTAAAGACACGCACACGGCAGCTGCCACAACAAAGAGCCGCGTGACTCCCTACATAGAGCAGTTTCGCTTATATATGTTGAACTAATTTGGTATCATGTAAATATTTTTCACTGTGATATCAATCCTCATGTTGCTGTTAATTTTAGATATTTCTATAAAACTTCATGAAACGTGTATTTATGAGTTTTTTGTTACTTAATATATTACATGAGATATACAAGCAATAGCTGTATAAAGAGTAGTGCTTTTGTATGCCCGTGCCAATAATGATCATAATGAAAACAACACCACCAACAACTATGATAATAAAATTACTACTGCTACAATAACAACAATAACAACAAGTCGTAATAGCTTACGACTACCATTGTTAACAACAACAACAACAACAACAACAACAACAACAACAACAACAACAGCAACAACAATGATAATGATAATAATAATGATAATAATAATAATAATAATAATAATAATAATAATAATAATAATAATAATAATAATAATAATAATAATAATAATAATGAGAAGAAGAAAGAAAAAAATAACAACAATAACAACAATAATAACGATAATGATAATAAAAATAACACTAGTAATAACAACTCCACTAAGAACAACAACAACAACAACAACAACAACAACAACAGCAACAGAAGTAGCAGCAGCAGCAGCAGCAGCAGCAGCAGCAGCAACAACAGCAACAGCAACAACAACAACAACAAAAACAACAACAATAACAGCAACAATAACAATAATAATAAATAAATAAATA
Organism: Scylla paramamosain; assembly: GCF_035594125.1. Taxonomy (NCBI): domain Eukaryota; kingdom Metazoa; phylum Arthropoda; class Malacostraca; order Decapoda; family Portunidae; genus Scylla; species Scylla paramamosain. The sequence continues at coordinate 194,513 of NC_087155.1, forward strand.
AATACAAAAGCAAGGAGAGATGCGTGCGGGGAAGCATTTGCGAGTCTGGCTGGCCTGACCCGCCGCCATGTCGAGGCCGCCAGATCATTACGGTAAAGTCTCGTCCCTCTGCTGTTTCTCCTTCGTGTTGCTTTGCCTCCTTCTTAAGTTCACTTCCTTCTCTTTTTCTTTTAGTTTCCACTCACTCTCCCTTCTAAAGCTCTTCTTTCTTCCCCCCCTCCTCCTCCTCCTCCTCCTACTTTTTTACGTCCACACTGCTTTCTTCTGGATTTGCTTCTTTCCCTGCTCTGTTTCTTCCTTTTTCATTATATTTGCATACTTATTCATTTATTTATTCACTTATATATGTTTATCTATTACTTCTCGATCTTGTTCTTTTAGTTTAATCCTTCTTCTCCTAACCTCCTCATAATTCTCCCTTTTCCCATCATAAATATAGATAATGCACAGAGTTCCACAAATATAATGTCTTACTCCCATTACTGGATGCTTCTTTCATAGTGTATTCCTTCATATAATCCTGCAAATGAACTAACCTACTCCTATACTCCTGGTTGTTCCTTCCATAGCGTGTCCCTTCTTATTCAATTCCCTTGCCTTCCATGGTGTTGTGGGACCAGAGTATTGGCTCGTCTGGGAGGGCCGCGTCTTCCCGTCTTGTTTGATCGAGTGAGTGGTCTTGGAATCGACCTGGCGAGTCACTTTAAGGGTTACTAACTTGAAAGGTTGTCTCCTAAGAGGCTTTCGAGTTCCCTTTAATGTGGTTCTCTTTTCTTTCTTTATTTATTTTTTTACTTTATTTATTTATTTATTTATTTTTTTTTTTTGTAGAGAGGCATTGTGATTGAGTTTTTTTTTTATAAGTTTCCCTTACAGACGCAAAAAAAAAAAAAAGAAGAAGAAGAAAGTCTCCTCGTGTAGATCCTATTGTGTTTGCGCGAGTGTTTTCTTCAGTAGATACAACATTATATAGTATCGTCCAATCAGACATCCTAGAAAGGACATACGGGAGGGAGTACATTACTGTGTGATATCCTTTTCAAGCCTACGGGCTTGAAAGTCTTGAAATGCTATCAACACTTTCTAAGACTATTTTCAAAGCCCGAAGAAATGACTTGCCAACTTATTACGAGTTTTTTTTTTTTCCAATTAATGACGCAGCTATAATACCCTTAGAATCATCAAAACACCCTTAAAACTCCTGATAATTCACTAGACCCTGTTACGAAGGTGGTAGTCAAGAATAAGCGCTGTAGTCTATCTACCTTAAGGCAATTGTGTGCGAATCCAGCAATAAAGTGGATGGCACCGTCCTTATAACATTAAGGTGGAGGTACTGAGTGGCTGTGACGGAGGAGGGGGCCTAGAGAAGGGTGTTGTGGAGAAGTCTGGGAAGAGGACACAGTCACGAGCACGGGGAGGCAAGGGATTGAGTGGTAGGGGCGAGGGATGAGTTATGAGCTGCATGGATGATTAGGAACGATGAAGTAAAATTGCACTCTTATTACGAACGCGATCAGGGAGTTGTGTGATGAAGGCATGGGTAATGGTGATGGTGGTGGTGGTGGTATGTATTCAGTAGTAGTAGAAGTAGTAGTAATAGCAGCAGTAGCAGCAGCAGCAGCTGCTGCTGCAGCAGCAACAGCAGCAGCAGCAGCAGTAGAAGTAGTAGTAGTAGTAGTAGTAGTAGTAGTAGTAGTAGTAGTAGTAGTAGTAGTAGCAACACCAGCAATAATTAAATATAGCAACATAAGTAACGGCAACAGCAACAGCAATAACAACAACAGCAATAACACCACCACCACCACCACCAACAACAACAACAACAACATCAACAACGACAACAACGTCATTAGGTGACAGTAAATAACAGGCAAAATAACACTCATATGCAAACTTATCAAACTAAAGAAAAAACTTAATCCCACAAGTAAAGATATCCAGCGTAACATAATACCACACACACACACACACACACACACACACACACACACACACACACACACACACACACAATTAAGTTCCCCTCTATTACATTTGTACGGTTAGTTAATGTGTAACTTTCGTAACACAACTTAGTCTCTGAGGCACAGCTGTGAGTGTTGCCGTGGCCTGTCTCTCCCTGGTAAGTTACTTCTTACTGTTGTCTTACTCGCATGTCGCAGTGGACCCGACAACCTCCACTGGACACGTCAATCTAAGACCACTAATAATCTCAAAAGAAGCAGTCTGTTTGTGCCAATCAGTCTCCAGTGGGTGACTGGTCCTGAGGCTAACTAGCAACATCAATGGTAATGCTAATCATGTTAATCAGTCACCTTAATTAAACAGAGCGTACGAGGAAGGATGGAAGGAACAGTGTCGGTGGAGGAGACTGGTGCTGGTGTGGGGTCATATGTTCGATCCAGCTAAATTTTCTCCCTTCACTGGCGTCTGGTCTTCGTGTCTTGTATCGCGTCTCGGAGCCGCGTCAACACTGATGTGCGGCCGCCACAGGGGATAAACAACGCTGACCGAGGCGATGAACAGCTTCGATAGTCTGATGATCACGTGAGTCTGCAGTTAAGGCAAAAATAATGAAGGAACTGTCTTCTTTTCCTTCTCCTCACTATTATTGTCGTTACCCTCATATTCATCATCAGAGGAAAGACAGAAGAAAAACGCCATTCTGCCGCCACTCAGTCGTGTCTCGCCCCGTCTGCCTGCCTCGACCCGCAAAATCCTGGGCGTGTCGTCTGGCGCCGTCCTGCCGCCGCTTGCGTCAGTGCTTCCAGCCTGCTCCAACTTCCTCCCCTCTTCCCTTCCTCACTCGGATTCAGTTCCACCGCTTCAGCCTTACGCCCCCGTCCCTTAAGCACCGCCGGGACGAAGACAGCTGGAGAGACTACAACTTTCTGCAAACTGGTCCCGTCCCTGAGCTCTAATACTTGCACTGCTGCCTTGCCTCCGCTATCAGTGCGTCAGTAGCCCGCTAGCCCCACAGTGGAG
>NC_087155.1:202500-255000 GCF_035594125.1 Scylla paramamosain
ACATGCACTCGCTCGCCTCTGCCGGTCTTTAAGTGAAGGCACCTAAGGGCGGCACGCAGCCTTGACGGCCTACGTGCAGCACTGGCTCACGGCGCATCGCTGCTTTACTGCCGCACATTGCCGCCGCAGTTCAACCATTTCAATGGCAGACAACTTTTCCTCTAATAACTTAACGCTTTTCAGACGCTTAATTTTGTACTACAGCCTAGTAAAATATAAAATAACCGTCCTTTTTTTTTTATATGTGACCGAGCAAACAATTTCTTTTTACAGTGCTGTGAATGTTAACAAAGGAAAACCATTGCAGTAAAAGGGTTAACCGTTTGTCCGACATGACCATTTTACAAGCCGCCTCGTCCCAAAGCACCCGACGTGACCCATCGTATCCAGGCCACCACCACAAGGGCTCCCCGCCACGCACACCACTGCCGCACCTGCACCGCCTTGCACACCTCTTTCCTTACTTGACTGCGACCCATCGAGAATTTTATATCACGCTCTGCTCTCCTCTGTCTGGGTGAAGCCTGTCGCGTCATGAGTTGAGTATTGCTGGTGAGTTTCGAGGAAGGAGGATTCGCAGTATGAAACGAGAGATGTGTTGCTTTATCTGTTTGTTTTGGATAAGAGAGAGAGAGAGAGAGAGAGAGAGAGAGAGAGAGAGAGAGAGAGAGAGAGAGAGAGAGAGAGAGAGAGAGTGTTGATAATAAATGAAGTGATTATAAATTTCTTACGTGGGGCTGCTGATAATGGAGAAAAATTATGCGTTGCCTCTATAGGGTAAAAATATATATGATGCACTATCGTTTTTAATATTAAATAAGGGGTCGAAACTTTTCTAACTTAACTGAAGTTTTTAAATGCTGCCAAGTAACTTTCATAACTTTACTGAAATGAAAAAATAAAATAAATAGGGCCACAAAACTTCGCTAACTTTGCTGAAATGACAAACACACCAACGTAATTTTTCTTAACTTTGAGAAAAGACAATAGAAATAAAAGATACAGCCACGCAACTCTTTTCACTCTACTAAACTCAAGAAGCATTTTTCCCTGATGAAATAGTAAATAAAAACAAGGCCTATAAAGTATCACTCTTTGACTACATCTTCCCTTTATCGCACCACTAAGACAAACAATACAAGGAAAACACAAGAGCTCACGGCGTCAGCTTCCCAACCAATTGCCGCACTGCCCACACCACAAAAGCAGAAAACAGAAGACGAAGAAACAATGAGCAAAGGCGAATGGAGGAAGAAGGAAGGCAAGAAAAAATCAGAGAACAAAAATGTATAAAAAGGAGGGAAAGAGTGAAACAAGGACACGAGAGACGAAAATAAGAGGAAAAAAGATGAGAAGGGAAATGCAAACGAAAAAAAAATAAAAAAGTGAAAGAGAAGGTGAGAAAGAAGGAGGATTACAGACGAAAATAGGAAGATAGGTTAAAAGAGTGAAACGAGACATGAAAGACAAAAATAAGAGGAGAAAATAAGGAAATGCAAACGGAAAAGAAAAGAATAGGGAAAGCAGGAAAGAAAGGGGACGAGACGGAAATAGGACGATATCACAGAACACAATTACTGAAACAAAACTGTCTCTGGTGTGTGCCAACTCACTTACACAGCGGTGGACGTCCATAAATATAATTTGTTGCCGGTTTTTTTACGTCATTGGGAAACTGGCCAAGCTAAACAAAAACGCATGACTGAAATATATCTAAATAAAACAAGGAAATATGCCTGTCCTGTCTTCCACTAGCACACTCAAAGCTGATTGAAACGCCATGAATTTTTGTGTACGTAAGCACTCAATGTATAAAACTCTCTGTGGTTAAGACTCTATGGTTAAAACTTTGTGATGGAAACTCTACGGTGAAAACTCTATGATGAAAACTCTATGACTGGAACTCTATTGTTAAAAGTCCATGTATTTTTTTTTTTTTTTATGTGAAGACTCTCCGGGAGCATCATTCACCATTTCATGTTAAAATATCTAGATTCCATTGAAAGTTATCAACAAAATACTCAAATTCACGAGGCACAGAGAGAGAGAGAGAGAGAGAGAGAGAGAGAGAGAGAGAGAGAGAGAGAGAGAGAGAGAGAGAGAGAGAGAGAGAGACCTTACCACTCCACGAACGTCACTTCTCAATGGACACTAATAAAAATCCCACTTAACCCTTTTACTGCTAATGACAATATGGCAGGTGCTATCTGAGAGGTCCTGCATTTCTTCTTCCTAAACATAATTATTAAACTGAGCATAAATGAGCGAGGAAGCACTAATTGGTCTGAATAATTCAAACAATCTTTTTCACTGGGACTGTCTTTCAAAATTATATTCTAAACTTGCAACACAATATTTCATCAAACTCTAGAAGCAGCCACACAAATAGAAAGTCTAATCATAATGATTTCACTTAGCATAAATTAACCAACAAGCAGTAATTGATATGAACAACTCAGTCACTTCATTTTCACTGAGACTGTCTTTCAAAATTGTATTCTTGACTTGCGCCACAAAGTCTTTCAAAATTGTATTCTTAACATGCAGCACAAAGTCTTTCAAAACTGTATTCTTAACTTGCAGCACAACATTTTATCAAACTTTATAAGAAGCCATATAAGCCAAGAGTTTAAACGCCATTCCCATGTAAAAAAAATATACAATAAAGATTATCCAAAAAAAGGGTGATAGATTGCCTTACCGCGAGGACATTAGCGCAATTAGGATCTATATTTACGAGGTTGATGGTTAGTGTTGCGCGTCTATAAAAACTGAAGGGAGGAATGAAGAAGATATTGGAGAGTATTCCAATGCAAGTATACATTGATTTGCAAAGGTTATGATTTACGTATTGGAAAAATTAGCGTTCCGTCATTGCATTGAGCCTTAGGGGGGGCATCTCTCTCTCTCTCTCTCTCTCTCTCTCTCTCTCTCTCTCTCTCTCTCTCTCTCTCTCTCTCTCTCTCTCTCTCTCTCTCTCTCTCTCTCTCTCTCTCTCTCTCTCTCTCTCTCTCTCTCTCTCTCTCTGTGTGTGTGTGTGTGTGTGTGTGTGTGTGTGTGTGTGTGTGTGTGTGAGGGGATGAGCATGTGTGTACCAACCTTCCCTTAATTAACAAGAAGCAAATTAAGGTTCGCGCAATCTCACACAAACCTTAATTCCTTCCCCCAGTCAAGCACCCCTGGAAGCTCCCTGGGTAGCACTAAGCCTTTCACCTCGCTCTGCAACGATTCACGCCACTGAAGGGCAATACATGGAATCTTTATAAGCATCTACAAGAAAAAGGATAAAAAATACAAGTTGCATTTTCTAACTAATAGTGTTTGCATGTGGCTGTCGTACAAGAAAATGTCTCAGAGTGGTTAGTTATTAAGAAAAGATGTTTCAAATAGATATATATGAAATGGCCACTGCTGACTCTTTGCTAACTCGCTGCTGTATGAGTATTGCCCGTCGACACCCCACAAAGGCCTGCCAACACGACCGTCACAGCCATACCTTTGCCGGCCGGTGGGGTTAGTGAGTGCCCATAAACAACAGTATTAAAGAGAGGACAGAGGTATTGGTGGCCGTGTGGATTTCAGTGGAGTGAAGGTAAACCGCATTTGTTTTTCCTAACGAGGGGGAAGGTAAGTAGTTTTTGGGGTATTGGTTTTCGTAGTAAATTTGTATGTTGTTATTTTGTGCATTATTTCGTTTAGGGGATGTGAAATGAAGGAGGAGGAGAGGTGACAAGACACACTTCTACTTAAGCTGCTGAAGTAGAAAGATATTCTACCTTAGTGAATAAAGTATAGGTGTTATAAAAATTAATTTAGGTGGATAGGTATCTCTCTCTCTCTCTCTCTCTCTCTCTCTCTCTCTCTCTCTCTCTCTTTCTCTCTCTCTCTCTCTCTCTCTCTCTCTCTCTCTCTCTCTCTCTCTCTCTCTCTCTCTCTCTCTCTCTCTCTCTCTTTCTCATTTTTCAGGGCAGTCCTCCTTATCTCTTCTCATTTGGCTCTTCCTCCACATTTGCCTCACAAAAGGAGTCTATCATGGCGCCTTCCTCGCCGCCCTCACAGCTTCCTTCCACACCTATTCACTTCTCATACTTTGCCTCATTCTCTTCTTCCCCTTCCTCTTCTTCAGGTCTTTTTCCGTTTTCCTTTCGCTTCTCTTTCCTTTGATTATAGACACTTTTTTTATTTTCTTCTTCGGCCTCCCTCCTTGTCATTCTTTCTCTTCCTTTTCTTTGCGTGCCTTTCTTACATTTTCCTTTCGTTCTTTTTTTTTTTCTGATGGAGAATTTTCTTTCCCTTCTACTTCGTCTTCCGTCTCCTCCTCCTCCTCTTCTTCTTCCCTTTTACGCGTCTTTCCTTGGCCTTGTTTCCTGCTTATTTTAGCGAGTAATTTTCTTCCTCGCCTTTCGTTTTCATTTTCTATAACCTTCCTCGCCCGTTATTATCTTTCTGTTCCTCTCCGGTTCCTACGGGTGCAGTTTGCAGGCTGTGTGACCTTGTTTCGGAAGAATAATGCAAGCTGAACTCCCCAACCTCGCAGCCTCGACACCCTGCCCACCCTGAAGCCGCCCCTCGCATACAAAGAGGTCCTTTGCACCACCAAGTAAGCACCAAGTGGAAGGGTGGTGTGACCGCTCCCCTGGATGAAAAAAAAAAAAAGAAAGAAAGAAAACGGAGAGAGTGGAATTGTAAGTGCTGCTGTGGGATTTCGTCCGTTCCCGTAAACAGAAACAAAAATGTCATGGGAGATTTAGAGCATAGGTGTGGCTGTAGGACTCCGTTTTGTTCCCATACACAGAAAAAAAAAAAAAAAACATCATATAGATAAGAAAGGAAAGCATTGGAGACCGGACGCACAACTATGAACTGGCCAACTTTTTTCTTCACTGTCGATCTGTTGTTATCTATATTTTAAAGTGACATAATAAAGTTTGGGCGAGGGGGGTTTTTCTATTTTTTTTAGCTCTTGGTCAGACCTCTTTGTACATAAAAAAGTAGATTAAATAAAAGAAAGAAAAAAGAAAGAAAAGAAAGAAAAGTACAGCCATGAGTCTCCAATGGCCATCTTGATTATGGCCTTTTGATATCGGTACGAGAAGTTATACTTTTATTATGCTCGACCATCTTTGTCCCCGCTTAACCCCTCCCTGAACCACGTATACTCAGAGGGAGCAATAATATACTTGAAGTTCCTTGCGCATTGGGCGGAGTCTGAAATTTATTTAACATAACTTTAAAAATTACAAATATATGTTTTCTCGTACCGCTGCAAAAGACGTCTATATTATTTCGGGGATAAAAATTATCTCTAAGGAACTCAGTGGGCTCCTGTGTGTGTGTGTGTGTGTGTGTGTGTGTGTGTGTGTGTGTGTGTGTGTGACTACGCCTTTTCAGAGAGACGAGACAGCTACATCCCCCGTGACACTACAATCATCTGGAGCATGTGGTGAACTCAGAGCATTTCTTCAGGTGAGAGTCGAGATTTTCCCTGTGTTTTTTTTTTTTTTTTTTATTATTATTATTTTCTATTTATCAGTTTACTTATTTATGAATTAATATAATTATTCATAGCCAGTAAGATGAAGACTTTCTCTATGGTGTCCAATCTTTCCTGTTTTTTTTTATTATTTTCTATTTACCTATTTATTTATTCATTAATTTCTCTAATTATTCATACGCTTACGTGCAAAAAAGTCCAAAGGTAAGAAATGAGAAGAACTCCACTCAGTACGCCGCTCCTAAAGACAACTACAAAAGAAAGATAAGTAAAAGTTACCTAATTGACTTTGCACCAATTAGTGTAAAACAAGTGTAGTCAGACAGCCTAGAAAGGACATAACGATACGCTGCTGTATGTTATCTTTTCAAATCGTCGTGATTGTCTATAATAAAAAAGGATTTCGTGCGATAAACACCTTGACCTGTAAACAAGTAAAAAAAAAAAAAAGGAAAGAAAGAAAATCTTGTTGTTGAGTGGCTGCTGGGTGTGTCAGTGTGTCAGCGTGGCAGTAGTGGCAGCGGCAGAAAGGGTGGTGGTGGTGGTCGTGGTTAATATTAAATACAACTGACTGGTTCCTCTGGCTTCGCGATAGGCAGCAGCGAGCGTCTCTCCATCTCCCCCAGCCCAGCATTCACCACTCCTGCTGCTGCATTCTTGCCTCTCATGGCGCTTCTTACATCAGGCACTACGTTATAACTAATCTTTCATTCTGTCTATGTATTTGTCATCCGTTGCATTTATTTATTCATTTATTTTTTTTTAGGGAACCTTATTATGTGGATGAGCTGAAACTCCAAAGGGAATTTCATGTTGCAAGCTTTCATCGTGACAAAGGTGTGTTATCTTATCTCATCCCGGGGGTTCGGATCCCCTCTCTACTACCTCACCCCCTCCCGCACCAGGTATAATCCCCTCCGTGCAGCCCGCTAAAGATTCACGGATGTCGGTCAAGGTTATTTCAGGCTATTACAGGAAGCCGGTGGATGAACTGCCTTTCCTTCACGGTCAATAAACACCACCAACACTAGAGAGACGTTTCTATTTACTCCTACCAGCAGTGACCTTAAGACTTGGATAATTACATGGCTCACACGGCCGCTTAATTATATGGAGGACTCTTAAATCCATCCTCTCCCTCCTCTTTCGTATCCCCTCCTCCTTTCCGTTCTCTTCCTCCTTCTCCTTTTCCTTCTTCTCTGAGCTGTATTTATGCGTCTTCCTCAGCAGCGATATGAGGTCACAGAATCCTTGGCTCGACGGGACAGACAAAATATTCCCGCTCGTGCCAGACGTGTAAATAAGAGGTGCAGAGGAGCTTCCCGCCGGAGTGCCCCTCGAACTGCATGCTCAAACGATCCGGTATCTCATCTCCAATACTTTTACAGGCTCTAGCGGATGCTGTTACGGTTGTCAAGGGTGTCTTCATGATTTTAGTGAGCAGTTTATCCCTCTGAATGTTACGGGTTCTCCTAAAATTGATTTCTTTGTGTCGGAGAGACCGGTTGTTGCCATTACTCTGGTTTAATTTCGGAACACGCCAGTGAACGCAGAAGTGATCGTGTAATTGGAACCTTTTAGTGTCTGCAGTTTTGTTATTGTTCAGTACAAATCGCCTAGGGTTACTGAAATATAATAAGAAGTCGTATCATAAGTAATGGAAGCATTAGCAAGTATTCTACACTATTAAGTACAGCCACGAGATCTTCGCTAACAATCTCCGTGGTCTTTAACCTATTCACTATCATGGGCGTCCTTTGTTAACATTTAGATCACTTAAAAGGAAAAAAGAAATGTTTGCACGGACACACACACACACACACACACACACACACACACACACACACACACACACACACACACACACGAGAGAACAGGAGCTTAACACTTATTTTTTAGACTACAGAACAATTCAAAATTACTGTCGCACAAAAATTGGTATCTAAAAAGCCGTAGGTTATTATGAAAATATCTTCCAGCAATAAAATGCATAACAAAACAGTCCTTATGAGATTCCACACCGCTCCAAAGCTCCCTGGTTCCTGTGGCTCCTCCTCTTCACGGTACTAAACATTTACAAAGCGGATGAGGATAACTTTACCAGTGAGAGGGACATTAGCCTGCTTGGGTCATATATTTACAGGGCTGCCGGTTAATAGAGAGCGTCTATGAAAAGTTAAGGGAGTAAATGCAGGAAGAACTTGGTCCAAAGCGGCCTGCAGAGGTCAGGACTTTAGTGGCGTGTTCCTCTTGCACTCTTTTCCTTAACCGGGAAGGTACGGTGTTTGGAAGAGTTGAATTTTTGATGGCTGGAATGCTTGAGTTTGTGTGTGTGTGTGTGTGTGTGTGTGTGTGTGTGTGTGTGTGTGTGTGTGTGTGTGTGTGTGTGAGAGAGAGAGAGAGAGAGAGAGAGAGAGAGAGGGAGAGAGAGAGAGAGAGAGAGAGAGAGAGAGAGAGAGAGAAACGATGAAGGGACGAATGAAAAGACAGAAAGGAAGAAAAACTAGGAAAGTAAGAAGAAACGAAGGAGTGAAGGTGAGACTGTACCAGAGAGAGAGAGAGAGAGAGAGAGAGAGATAATGTCACGGTAGTCACAGTTGACGGCTCTAAATTCACGGAAATTATAAGGCACTTCCCCTTTCATCTCTCCCTCCTGACTTGCATACCAGAAGGGGAAATGGTAATGCTGAGCTGAATTACCGTCCTGGACAAATACTGCAATGAGACTGCCAACTATTCCATTATGTGCACTGCATTCTTCCCCTCACCAGCGCCATCACCATCACATGCCAAACGTAACGTAACTTAACCTAACTTGACAAAACCATTTCATTCCTTTCACAGCCTTTATCTCCTCTAACATCTCAATCACTTGCCTAACGTAACGTAACCTAACCTAACCTGACAAAACCACTTCATTCCCTTCACAGTCTTTTTTTCCTCTAACATCTCCATCGCTTGCCAAACGTAACGTAACCTAACCTAACTTGACAAAACCACTTCATTCCTTTCACAGCCTTTATCTCCTCTAGCATCTCAATCACTTGCCTAACCTAACCTAACCTAACCTAACCTGACGAAACCATTCCATTATCTTCCCTAGCTTCACCATCTCTAACAACACCATCACTTGCCTAACGTAACCTAACCTAACCTAACCTGACGAAACCATTCCATTACCTTCACTGGCTTCACCATCTCTAACAACACCATCATTTGCCTAACCTAACCTAATCTAATCTAACTTGACGAAACCATCTTCACCACCGATAACAACACCATCATTTGCCAAACTTAAACCTAACCTAACAAAACCATTCCATTATTTCCACTGTCTTCATCACCTTTAACACCATCACTTATTAACATAACCTAAACTACACTGCCACCTTTATCATCAGCACATACCTGACCTAACTTTCAGTGAACCTTTCTTTTATTTAGTGGGCCTTTTTTCCAAATTTTTCTAGCCCCTCTTACATGAATCTAGACCTAACATAACACAGTCTAATCTGATACCTAACCTAAGCTTCCGCCGAATTTAACTTATTTTACCTAACCTAACAGAACTTACCCTAACAGAATCATACCATCATCCCTAACACAAAACACTAATCAAATATTTCTAGAACTTCCAAACCTCATTATTTTGCAAAACCCTTTCCCTTACACTCACATTCTGCATGAAGTCACTCCTTTGAGCTGACTTATTGATTTGCAATCACTATCACTCATTAATCTACTGTTACTGATATTACCTGCTGGCCTTGACCATTGATGCATCCTGTCTTCCTCACCACCCGTAACTTGAACACTACTGCTAGTAACTAATTTTGCTACTTACCACCACAACTGCCATAAGCATTAACACTATCATTAACTTTATCACTGCCACTACTACTACTACTACTACTACTACTACTACTTTTACTACCATCATTACCACCATCACCACCACCAATAACCATGTTCCTAACCACAACTTAACTATCACACCTGGCCTTTCTTCTTTTCCCTTAACACACACACACACACACACACACATACACACACACACACACCCTTCCTTTTAATCATTTCTTTCACGGCAACACTTCACACGCACTGAAACACAACGCAACTTACACAAAACACTTGAACTTCTGACACTGTATACACTTTACAGCGAATGACGAACGGCTCACGTTGATTTATTTCATGACTCAGTTCCATGCGCCATCTAGCGGGAGAAGTCTCATATATCAGTAGATGGGATAAATTAACTGCCTCACTCATTAGATAACTGACGTGAACATTTTCTCTCTCTCTCTCTCTCTCTCTCTCTCTCTCTCTCTCTCTCTCTCTCTCTCTCTCTCTCTCTCTCTCTCTCTCTCTCTCTCTCTCTCTCTCTCTGTATTTACAGTATAAGCTATATGATCATAATTCGTTTTCCCAATGAGGCATTAAAATGAAAACATGGAAATAGTCTCTCTCTCTCTCTCTCTCTCTCTCTCTCTCTCTCTCTCTCTCTCTCTCTCTCTCTCTCTCTCTCTCTCTCTCTCTCTCTAAAAGAAGAAAAGAGATTGTAAAAAAATATTACTAATTTTGCTATCCTCGCGGATACAAAACGTGTATTTTTCTTTCTTTTATAATAAGATTGCAAATTTCTCCTGATATAAATTGTTCTCAAAGTTATTCGGTACTTTTTTATATGTAATAAGATTCTGGAATAAATTACACTCTCTCTCTCTCTCTCTCTCTCTCTCTCTCTCTCTCTCTCTCTCTCTCTCTCTCTCTCTCTCTCAAGAAACGTTTAGAGCAACTTTTTAACGTTTTTTTTTTTCTTACGACTTTTCTTAACGTTTATTAGATTCTTTTTTCTTTTTTTTCCTTTTTACGGTTTTTGCAGGACGTTTACGAGGAGCTTTGTGAGGTAAAGTGATTTTTTGCCCGCACGAATCGTTTTAAGTTACTGTAAAGGTGTGGTCTTATTTTTCTGTGTGTGTGTGTGTGTGTGTGTGTGTGTGTGTGTGTGTGTGTGTGTGTGTGTGTGTGTGTGTGTGTGTGTGTGTGTGTGTGTGTGTGTGTGTGTGTGTGTAATATGGATTTCAACAAGACAGGAGCGAGGGCACCCAGAAGAATGGACCTTTTGTTCTGCTTATACTACTTTCATTTAGCTCCCTTTCCTGTAGAAATGCGCTTTGCATTATGAGACAAAAATTCAACAAAAGGGCGAGAAAAGCAGTAAGAGCGCCCAGACTGAGGCAAGAGTCCTGTCTTCACTAATGTTTCAACTGCGAGTATTTTAATGAGTTTTATTGCTATGGTCACCTTTTCTGTTAAATCTCAGAGCACGGTACGAGATAAAATAAAAAAGAAATAGATAGTTTCCTTGATTATCCAGTAAAAAAGAAAAGGTGATTAATTTTTTCGCTTCCATACTACAAAATTACGAGTATCTAGGAAAATGTAGCAGAAAAAATATGCCTTAAAAAAGCTGTAAGTTTTGGATGATGCTTTTGACTTATCCTTAGGCCTCTCATTAGGCCTTTTTTTCCCTCTCCTTTTATTACCCCCTTGCTAAAAAAAAAAAAAAAATGATTATGGGAGAAATTTGTCCAGCAGTGAATGGGTTAAAGGAAAGAATCACACTTATTTTTATACTTGTGACTATGTGGGGATGAGAGGGAGTGTTTGCTTTCCCACCACCTGCACTGCTTTGTACCGGGGGCTGTGACGGGAGTGTTTTGTTCAGCAGTGATCGGATTGCTGGCTGCCTCCTGTGCCGGCCGGGCTGGTGTGGAGCGCTGGCCAGGATGGGAGGCTGACTCGGTTAATGGATTTCTGTTATTGAAAGAGAGTGTACGAAAGATTTTGTGCTGTTGTTATTATTATTATCAATATTATTTTTGTTTTTGTTGTTGTTGTTGTTATCATTATCTTTTTTTATTAATACCATTACTAACTATTAATAGTATGAAATACAATATTACTATACAAATGTTATTTTCCGGATCTGCGAGAAAATACGCTAAGACAAGAAGAAGAAGAAGAAGAAGAAGAAGAAGAAGAAGAAGAAGAAGAAGAAGAAAACAACAAAAACAAATCCTAATACACAAATTAAAATCATCACTATCATCGTCATCCTGATTCAAACACCACCAGACGGACCAACACTCAGCCTAGCCCCGTCAGCAGCCAGCCCTCGCCTCCACGCACCACCGTCGCCATGTGCTTCGGGGTGTCGGGGAAGTAAGTCCAGTGCTCGCGGCCCGCATGACACTGTGCTCCCCAATCAGACACACGCCGAATCGATAACACCATAGAGTTCCCAAGCGACCCTCAGCCCCTCGCTCACCCACGAGGCCGCTCGCCAGGGGAGAAGAAACAAGTTATAACGGAATGGGTGACAGGACAGGCAATGCGGAGTGTGTGACGGGTCATCGCCTCTACCCATGGCTTACAGTCCCGTGGAGACAGGTCTGCGGTGCGTGACTGTTGCAGGCACCGCTCACCCACATACTGTACGCGGAAACCTTTACTATTTCCCCTCACATGACAAAGGCCGCCACGTACCTCCTCGCCGCCTCCAGGCTTACCTTCACGCCTCACCGACACAGGTGTTGAGGTGGTTCAGTCACTGTTCAAAAGTGTCCCAGTCCTGATCACTGTCACGATGCGCTGCGGAAACTGTCCCGGCGGAGCGAGAGGCGGCGGCACAGCCTCGCTGCCCCTCCGGTTCCCCTCACCTCTTTCTCCCCCTCACCTTCTCTCCGCCCACCCTCCGGAGCAAGGCAGTCCCCTCACCTTAAGGGGAGTCACAGGTGTCTCGAGTCACAAAACTTCAATTTTAGGGGATGGTTTTCCCTCTCTTATGGTATAATATGCTGTGTAAATCTTTGCAGCATTATTGTTTGTTGCCCTTCCCTACAATACAGACAGCAGATGTGAACCAGCAACAAAATGAAAATATATTTTCAATTGTGTGCAGGTGGTCTTAACTACCCCTGTCTCCATCCCCTCACCTTTCCTCACTTACCTTTCCTCCTCCTCCTCCTCCTCCTCCTTTCTATGTCTTCAAAACTCACGATTTTCAGCCTCCTTCACATGATTTGAAAGAAAAATAAATGTTCTTGAGGCTGCAAACTGACGAGACCTTTGAAAGGAAACAAAATGTGGGTGTGGTGAATGCAAATCATCCTCGCCTACAGCTGTGCTCGAGCCTTCCACGACAGAACAGTTAATGCAGCAACACAAGGTTCCCGGAATGTTGCAGTCGCAATACAATTATATTTTTCATTTATAAGGTTTATGTGTGTGTGTGTGTGTGTTTGTGTGTGTGTGTGTGTGTGTGTGTGTGTGTGTGTGTGTGAGAGAGAGAGAGAGAGAGAGAGAGAGAGAGAGAGAGAGAGAGAGAGAGAGAGAGAGAGAGAGAGAGAGAGAGAGAGAGAGCAAATAATATGGGAACGTCAAGAATTACAAATAATGACCTAGGTAATGGTCCCCGCATAATTGCAGTGTGTGTATGGCAGTCTGGTCAGTGAGGTAATGAGGCGTCAGAGGCAGGAGGGGCTAACAGTAGTGTGGCCAGATCAACAGTTAGCCGTTTGCCCAGGTGTGTGTGTAGCTGTACCACGCTCCGTAGCGACACATTATTAGTCATGGTCGCCTCGCCAACACTCAGCGGTGCATGGAAGCGTCACCAGTTCCCCTTCCCACCTTGTGTTGTGGCGGCGCCAGTCTTCTGTGTTGCCTGGCGACGGATGCGGCTGCCACACACTCCCAGACCGGCCTGTCCCTCCCCTCCTCCCTCCACTCCCCTCCCACCAAGCCACAAGCGACGCGGTAAGGTCACAGAGATAGGTAGATAACGCTGTCATGGCAGCCCTGCGGCGGCTCTGCTTTCAGGGTCTCCCAACCATAACAACCCGTGATGGACAGCAGCTTTAAAATACCCAGACTCGTGCAATAAGGAGAATCAATGTGCATCATTTGCTTTCCCTGTCACGCAATATCGCTAAGCAGCGCGTGTCTATTCCACATGCGAGATCATTAAACGCTGAACCCCCGATCGGTGACTGCTAGGCGACAAAACTGTGATAGGTGTGGAACAGAGCATTGTGTGCAGCAACGGACTGATTCAGAGTGTCCTGCTCCGTGACTGACTTCAGTGGCGCGAGCTGCCTCAGGTCAATGTGGGCAAGGATTTCAGGTTTTATGGTATGGGATGAGAAGTAGGTGGCGGGGCACGTGCGTCAGGGTGAAGCCTCCCTGTTTGGACAGTGCGACCCTTCTGTCGTGCCACGGCACGCCTGGCTTGAGTCTGTTAAGGCTAAATCAGAGGAATATGCAAATGAGTCACGTAAAAGGTGCATGATCGTGAACGTCAGTCTTTGATACACGCACAAAGTAAGTAATAATAAATTAATTATTTTAACTTATTTCAACATGGATCGCCATTTCTCCCCCTGCAAATCAGTGCTGCTGCTACCTCTACGCCACATGTGTTACCTGCCACACCTGCGCCAGTCAATTAACCCGTGATTACCGCCGTCGCTTCTTGAATTCACCATGAATGATCTTCTTTCACACCCGACTTGAATTTCTCTTCTGGAAATTATGTATTTACTACCGATATACAAGATTCATTCAAGCTCTAAATGTGCATCACACTTGAAAGGCGCTGGCCACGTGGGTAGTGGTGGTGGTGGTGGTGGTGTGAAGATATGATATTGGTAAATAGAAACGGTGGCGGAAATGTAATGATGACGATGATGATGGCAGTAGTGATGGTGATAGTGGTGGTGAAGCTGGTGAGCATGATGACGATGATGATGACGATAATGTTGTGGTGGTGGTGGTAGTTGAAGTGGTGATGGTGGTGATACAATGGCGGCGGTGGGGTGGCAGCAGTGGTATTATGGTGGTGGTGGTGGTGGTGGTGTCGTGTGTTCAAGCTGTTCCCAAGGCTGCTCTGTCGTCAAGCGATTTAGAACTTCACGCAAATTACTTATTCAGTCTCATATCGATCCCGCGCTTAGATGAATGAACACCGCGGCGGGCAACACTTACTCTACTGGGGCATAAATAACTGTTCGCTCTACGGCGGGCTGAGGTTGATTTGACGGGCATCAACAGAAAGACTTCAAGGGCAAGATAGACCTGCTTCTTTTCTGGGACACAACTGGTCATTACTATCTCAAGGCATTAAATAAACATTGATGTTCTATTTATAACCCTCTTTTTTTTCTTAGGAGGCAAAGGACAATGTAAGCTCAAACAACTATTAAAAGACAGACAATACAAATAAGAAATAAAATTAAGAATAGGTAAAAGTAAAATAAAAATTAATAAAGAAAATAATAAATAGATAAATAAATAGATAAATAAATAAATAATTGACAGCTAAAGAGTACTCACCCTCTGGCTCGAACTCCATCTGCGTCATCTTCCCTTTGGGCTTCACTATCTTCGGTTCAGGTTTGGGGAGGGGAGGGGCGGGGCGGGGCGTATCCTGGGGCGTCTTGGTACTTCCTCCCCCACCGCCCCTGCTGCAGCGCCCCAAGGTCAAACGCCACATTCTCGGTCCTGCTTCCGTCGCGCTCCCCTTGTCGAGGCCCCTTCAGGTTCACGCCCACTGACTGCTTTTTTACAGAGGTGCAGTGAAGGCCACAGTGAAGGAGGTGCCCCCATTGCCAGCCTGAGGCACACGTGGAGGGGCCATGAGGGCTGGACACGGTCATCAAAGTTTGTTCACCAAAATGCTCCTGTTTCTGTCATTCACTGCTCGTGTCAGTCACAAACACTCTGCACTCAGGATGAACAGCACGGCAGCGTTTAGTAATGTTATTTTACAAAACACAGTATGTCGTGAATATTGCAGCGAATATAACTGAATGCAAGAGAACGACAGGCTAGTCGTATTTATAAACAAACTGAAAAAAGTATGTTTGATTACATTTTCAGTGGTCTGCCAGCCTCAGTCCGCCTTCCCTTCATCTGCACTCCGGTTGAGCACATTCCTTACCAGCTCACCCTCACTTCCCAACAGCTTCGCGCCCTCCCGGATAAATGCCATGGCTCCATAAATTAGTACCGTCATCTACCGGCGCCATGGCGATCTCCTTTGATTCATTCCCAGAATAATACAGGAAGTTATGCTCTCAGCTCTCTTTGTCACCACCAGAGAGTCCTGCGAAACTCCGCGGCCCACCTTGGCGTTTTGCAACCAGGTAAGGAGGTGTGGGGAAGCCACACGCCGCCTCCAGCGCAACACTGCCCCGCCGGTGTCACACTAAACTCTACTCGCTGCCTGACATTTAGGAGCATCAGACTTCCCGATTCAGCCTTCCCTAGCAACTGTTCAAGGTCACTAGGCCTAGGTGAGATTGTGTCTATAAATAGATTTAGCGGCATATTATAGTGCCAAGCTATTTGTGAAGCAGAGCTGAAACTCCGTCTGGGTTACATAGCAACTTTATACGTCTTTATATAATCATGTCGTGGAATAGTGTTCACCTTCTGTTATACATGTAATGTTTCACTATACAGCCCTTATATTTTATGTTTAATGGCCTTCTTAACAAACAGAGGGCAAACAGACAAGAATGAACAGCAAAACAGGTAAAAACAAAAATAAGTTGTTCCTTGCAGCAGGCCGCAGCCTGAATGACCTTGAGGGTGCGCCAGTGCCCAGCCTCTGTAGCAGCGCGCATGCCCACATCAGTACCACTACAATACAGTATACACGTACCAGGTCTGTGCTACTTTAATTGATAAGACTGAAGAAGACCAGTAGCTATACAATTTTCTAGAATACTAAACGGATTGAATAAAATACTGTTATATATTATGGCGATGTGACAACACTGTTTCTCTGCCCAGCGGTGTCACCAGAACTTAAGAATATGTGTCCTTAGCACGCTCGTTATCTGTTCCACACGCCTGGTGGCCCCTTGGGAGCAGGCTTTGAGTAGTGCTTTGCCAGTCCCGCTCCACCTTGACCGCAATTGGTGTTCAAGGCAGTACACATCCAACAAGTACAAACACCACCACGCATAGCACCAGACTGCCTCAGGGGGGAATCGCACTGCTTCGGTTCCCTGTTTCGAAGCTGCTCCGTACTTGACCGATGCGCAATGGTTCAAATGACACGAATATTTTCTTTTTAGATCGTAGTTCTTTGCGTAAATGAAAAATAGGCCTCAACTTTGTAACGTTACCCGAAAAAATAAAATAGAATAAAATAATGCTGATGTTTTCGTCTTACAACCGCAGTGATGAGTTTTGTTGTTTTTTTGTGACAATTTACATTTCACCACAGCTGCAACGAACTGCATTCACTCAGGCAACGTTTCACATCTGCAATGTAGTAATGCATTAGTTCATAATATCTGAATCAGGAATACGTTCCCTTCATACAGACAACACATGTCATAAGTTAATATTATTGGTTCCAGAAGAGAATGAGACGGGATGCAATGTCAGGAATGGGTTGTTTCTTCACCTCATGCTGGTAAAGGCAAGCTATTGTCATTATCTTGTGTCTTTGCTCGCCCTTCACCGGGATTCATCACACCTTGATAACACTGGCCAGGTGATAAGGCAACGCCGATGTGCAGTGACTCACTCTGAAACTGTGTGAAGGTTTCCTACGCACTGATTGGATGACACACCAGGACAAAAGAGGAGAACACTCATACATTAGCGCGGGGAAGGCAAAACGACATTTTGTTTGTTGAAGATAGATTCCTACAGCACAGGATTTTCTCACTTTAATAATACTGTGGATGTTATGAAGATAAATTTGACAGCAACAAGGTACTGTTTATGTACCTGAAACATTAAAAGCATGAATAACATTATCACCATAATTACAATATGAAACACGCGTTTACTTTGTAATAATAATGACACAGCAGGCAGATCAAATAGATTAGTATATAGATAGATACATAGATAGATAGATAGACAGCCAGCCAGCCAGCCAGCCAGCCAGCCAGCCAGACAGACAGACAGACAGACAGATAGATGGACGGATGGATAGACGTGTGTGTGTGTGTGTGTCTGTGTGTGTGTGTGTGTGTGTGTGTGTGTGTGATGCAGCGGTGTCCTCCAGGAAAAAGTGAACAAAACAGCGGGTGTCGGCGGATGAGGAAAAATGAGCAATAATCCCTGCGTGGCGGAGTGCTGGAGGCGGCGACGACCTGGAGGAACAGCAGCACTACATCGCCCTGTCACACCAAGGACATGCAAGGGAAGCACAGCAGGGCAGGGGTTGAGTGCCGGGTGGTGGCCGTGGTAGTGCTGTGCTGCTCCCTGCTGGCTTACTCTGTCCTGGCCACTGTGCTGCTGTTCAGGTGAGTGGCAATACCTGCATTACGGCACTTACACCTACACCCAAGGAAGCTTAGCACTTTGACTGCGATACGAAACAATTAATAGCACCAGAAGTGGTCTTTATAAGCAGCTCCATGAAAGAAGGGGATTAAAAGGAAGAGATTTTGAAATTTATACTGGGTTTACAGATTAGAGGCTACTTAACAAGTGAAGATGTCTCAGAGTGATTAGTAATTAGGGAAAGATGTACCAAATACCGGTCAAAGGGTTAGGACTCCTTGAAACACCTGACCAATACACACGCCACATTGCTGGAGGGTATGCTGATAAATGCTACCGTGCCCTACAAGACTCGGGAGCGCGTACGTATCACTGACGGGAGTATCAAGACACTACAAAAAATAAACTGCATTTTTTTTTTCCGTTCTCCATTTGAGTGGATATGTTATCCTTTCTTTCCCCTTGGCCGATCTCTCTCGTTAAAAAAAAAATAATAAAATAATCCCTCCACTTTGCCATCTACGTATAAGGATCACTATTAAAAGCACGTTTCTTCACAGGGCATTCAACATGAGAACCACTCACTTCCTGATCCATGTTACCCTCTATCAGGTAATCACTTGCATGAACTAAATAACACCATACCAATTATTAACAGACATTTACATCAGCATACACACTCACCTTTCTCCTTTCACCCCCTCAGGCAGCCACAAACAGCCACCATCTCCTTTAGGACTCGCCCATCTTACCTCCTGTCCAGTATTGAAGACCTATTCGACTTCATCACCGTCACCACCGTCAACTGCTCCAACTCTCAGGTCATCCCGGGCTCCTCTGTGCTGGAGACGGAAGATCGCATGGTGAGTCTGAGGTGTGGGTGGGTGTGGGTGGTGGGTGTGTGTTGCGGTGTAACTAATGTTCTTAGACTACAGCTAGCTAATGTGTATGTAATAATGGGTATCATTATATAGACCTATTTGCTGAAGTAATTTATAAATATGTATTCAGCTTGTAGTCAATAAATCTATCTTTTGTGTGTGTGTGTGTGTGTGTGTGTGTGTGTGTGTGTGTGTGTGTGTGTGTGTGTGTGTCTAGGTGTTGGTGGGGGAGTATTAGGAAAAAATCTGCATGATGAAAGTTGAATATACATAAACGGTTGATTAAATATAGCATTATAATGTTGTTCTCTAAAAATAAATAAATAAATAAATAACTCCAGTACGACGTAAACGAAGAAACTGATTACGTATTCAAACTTCTATAAGTAATTACTATTTTCTATGTGTGTGTGTGTGTGTGTGTGTGTGTGTGTGTGTGTGTGTGTCTCAGATCTCAGGCCACGAGGGCACCTACATCTGCCTGGATGCCCTTCCCGAGACCCCGACGCAGGAATCCTGTCGCATCTACTCCTTCGGCATCAACCGCAACGACATCAAGTTTGAGACTGTGGTGAGTGCCGGGTGAGGGAAGGGGAGGCGTGTTGTGTGGTGGTGGTGGTGGTAGGAGGAGGAGAAGGAGGAGGAGGAGGAGGAGGAGGAGGAGGACCAGCAACAGTAGTGTTTATATGAAAATATGGAAATACAATAATTCACATACGACTTCCCTATAGCAACGGTCTGTAAAGTCATCTCTATCTTGAAATTGCCCTACAGGAGACACTACATTGTGCCTGGACACCTGAACATTAATTATCACACCTAACCTAGACGAGAACACATTACCAACAACTTAGAATACAACTTAAACTTACCTTTTCAGCACTAATTCCAAACTGAATCACAAGAGCCTTCACCCTACAGCACATTACACACTAACATCAACATGACACTCGGCAGATGGGGCAGCGCGGGTGTCGTGTTCACCTGCTCATGGCCAATACGGAATACAGCTACTCGCGCCTCAAGCCTAACGTGTACCTGTACCCGCTGGAGCTCACCGTCTCCCCTAGCCTCAACAACTACACCCTGGACGGCTTCCTCGATCTCCTCACACACATGGTTAGTTAAGAAAAGATAGTTTAGTCATGAGCCTTTAAACTGGATTGCCTTTCTCTGAGATGTCACTAAGATCTTGCTTTTTACCAAGATCGTTGTCTCAAACACTTCGGCGTCATATCGCAAAAACTTTTAACTTATGAAACATCAGAAAGTAAGATAGGTTGTATGAAGCCAACAGGTCCACATGTGGCAATCCCTGTACGAAGCATATCTACCTATTTCTACCTATCATCCTCATCCATGAACGTGTGTAACCTTCCTTTAAAGCTCCCTAATGACTCAACATTATCAACCTCATTGCAGACTCCATTCCATTCATTTACTCTATTTGAGAACCAATGCCTTACTATTTCTTTTTTAAATCTGACTTTTCAAGCTTCAACTGATTATTTCTAGTTGTTTCATGATTACTGATTCTGAGAAATTTGCTTACGTCACCTTTGTTATATTCCCTATACAACAAAGGTGACGTACGCAAAATTCTCAGGGTAACTAATCAGGCTGGAACAAGAAATAATCGATTCAAGTTTGCTGTAGTGGAAGTTGTTGGGGGTTTTCAAGGGAGTTTTTATGATTCTCAAACACTTACATGTCTTATCTCGATCACATTTAACATGCCGTAGTGTAGTTGAAGTTGTTGAAGTTTTCAGGTTTTCTTTTTTTTTTTTTTTATGATTCTACTAGCAGTTTAACAAGTATTCTCCATCATCACTGTGGCCTTTGCAAATAGTTGTTATGAGAGTCATGAGTGTTTCAAAATAATGATTCCAAACATTCCACTGCGGCGCTCTATATTCCCAGGTGCCAGTGTGCACAGACTAGCGTATTATACTGGGACGTATTCTCAAGTGTTACGACGTCTTATGTAAGTAATTTTTAACACATTCTGATTATTTTAACTTTCACGAATTTATTTTGATGAATTTATTATAGTTTAATAACGATTCTCTGCCATTAATGAGAAAACACCCACGAGAAGCAAATATAATTTATTCGGCCTCTGTAAGCGATTCTTATGAGTCCCAAGTGTCTCAAAATACAGATCCTGAGCCTCTCACTCTGTTTCCCCAATCTCCATTACAAACAGAGGCAGTGGAACCGTATTATCAAACCATCTAGAAAGGATCAAAGGGTCTGCTGCTGCGTGTTATCCTTTGTAATCCTTTAATCTTTGTGTCGGCTTCAGGGAAAGTAAAACAATGGGAAAAACATTACGTGCACTTTGAATTTTGTGTTTATTTTTAGTTCCTTACGTGATTCTTGGGGGAAGTAATGGACAATCACACTCGCTCCTTTGTGTGTGTGTGTGTGTGTGTGTGTGTGTGTGTGTGTGTGTGTGTGTGTGTGTGTAGTGAACATAAGAACATAAGAAATAAGGGAAGCTGCAAGAAGCGACCAGGCTTACACGTGGCAGTCCCTGTATGAAATATACCTACCTATTTCCATCTGTTATCCCCATCCATAAACTTGTCTAATCTTCTCTTAAAGCTCTCTAGTGTCTTAGCACTAACTACATGAATACTGAGTCTGTTTCACTCATCTACCACTCTATTTGAGAACCAATTTTTTCCTATCTCCTTCCTAAACCTAATTTTTTTTTTAAGCTTGAACCTGTTATTTCTTGTTCTACCCTGGTTGCTGATCCTAAGAATTTTGCTTACATTTCCCTTGTTATAACCCTTATACCACTTAAAGACTTCTATCAGGTCCCCTCTTAACCTACGTCTCTCTAAAGAATGTAAATTTAACAGCTTCAACCTCGCCTCATAGGGAATACTCCTCATCCCCTGTATCCTTTTAGTCATTCTCCTCTGTACTGATTCTAATAGACCTATATCTTTCCTGTAATGTGGGGACCAGAACTGCACAGCGCAGCCTATATGAGGTCTGACCAGCACCAAGTATAACTTTAATATTACTTCCGGCCTTCTACTTTTAACACTCCTAAAAATTAATCCTAGTACCCTATTTGCCTTGTTTCTGGCTTCTATGCAGTTTCCCTAGACGGAGTTCAGAGTTAACTATAACTCCTAAATCTTTCTCGTACCCTGTACCTACCAGAGTCTGGTTGTTTAATGTGTACCTATCGTGTGTACTTAGGTAACATTCAGAGTTATAATGGGTATTTCAAGGTCTGTGTAATTAACATATTTATCACCATTAACCCCCCAAACCACACTTCTCATTAAACACCATATATAGCACCAATAACATCTGCAAGATGCTGGTCAATACTACTACCCAATTATTTACTTTTTTTTTTCAATTATTTTGAGGATAAACCTATAGTGGTCTTACACCCGTCTTGTATACTGGTGGGTTTTCATTTTATCCGTAAATCTGCCATCATATCAATCGCATATCACAAATTTTCTTCGCTAATGTCAATCCAGTTCTTACCTCCTTAATGTGGTGGGTCAGTGAGACTCAGACGTGTTTCCCATGCGCAGAGCAACACGAATAACAGACTGATGGATACCTGAAACGCAGTGTCGTGTGTGTGTGTGTGTGTGTGTATATATATATATATATATATATATATATATATATATATATATATATATATATATATATATATATATATATATATATATATATATATATATATATATATATATATATATATATATATATATATCAGGAGGGAGTCTCACTTGTCTTACTCAGTACTGTTAGAAAAATTATGTATTTCTACAGTGGAAGCCCATCCATTAAAGTGAAGACCACCACGCGAGGCAGCGAATGGACCTTCCTGAAGACCCTCTACCTGTCAGGCTACGAGGCGTACACCCACGTCAAGCAGGTAAACACGAGGAGACAGAGCGGCCTAAGTAGCGGGTGGGAGGCAACACTTAGCTGTCTTAGCCACTCCACTGATTACATTAAGGTGTCCAGTAATTCACTACAGAGCCCTTTCATTACCTCAGCCATTTCTCATCATGTTAAACTACACTTTTTCTAGGGTTATTTATTTGTCATAGTCTCCCTGAAAGGTTTTTGTTGCTGGGAAAAGTGGAATTAGGCTTCTGTTTTCTCTTTCTTTCCTTCGTGTCCATGCAAATAGTTTTCTGCAGTTCTAAATGATATCAAATGATGACCATAGTAGTATAAGAGTGGATGAGTGAGTGAGTGAGTGAGTGAGTGAGTGAGTAACTGGTTGAGTGATTGAGTCGGGGAGGGAGGGTGAGGCTGAGTGAGTGAGTGGGTGAGAGATTGAGTGCCAATGAGTGAGTCAGGGAGGGAGGGTGGAACTGAGTGAGTGGGTGAGTCAAGAGGTCTGTGTATTGAATATATTTACAAAGACATGCCACTTAACATGTCGATCTGTTTACAAGTCGGTCTAATCACTCAGCCTGTACGTACTACAAACATAGTTTCAGCTCGCACCAGTACCAACACACACACACACACACACACACACACACCTGCAATAGTTTCAACCCTCCTCCTCCTCCTCCTCCTACTACTTATCTTCCCTTTCTTCCTTCTACTCCTACTGCAACCCTCATCTTCCTCCTCTTACTACTACTACTACTACTGCTACTACTACTACTACTTCCATCACCACCAACACAACCACCACCACTACCACCACTACTACTTTCTCCCCTTCAGATCAGACTACTCCTGCACCTTCCCTACGCCACGGACGATCACTTCAAGGACCTGGAGAGCCTGTATCATCTCCTGCTGGGGCTGGAATACTATGGTTACCGCCTGGTGCACTCCCGCCCCATCCCTGGCTCCATCTACCACATACACAACCTGCAGCGACACGTGGCCACCAAGTATGAGACAGTGTGGATACGAGAGTAGCGCAGCAAAGCGATGGGAGAACCAAGGAAACGGTGATATTTGTGCAGTCTCGCTTATTTCACTCTTAAGGATGATTTTTTAATTTTTTTTATTACAAGATAATGTATACACCTAAAAGAATGAACGCTTGTAATCTTTAATAATTAAACTATTACCATTCTACTCAGCATTCCTTGCCGCACTTAACAAAGGTCTAATAAGAACAATAAGAAAGTAATGTTTGGAAACACTACACTTACAAACATGCATATACAACACATGCAGTCTTCAAGCTTCATTTATACAAGTCTACCATAAAATGTTTCGCTTTCTTCTAGCAATACTATAGAAAGAAAATTGAGTTTGCACAGACTATTTTAACTTTCTAGCCACCCCCTACACACACACACACACACACACACACACACACACACACACACACACACACACACACACACACACACACACTTCTGTCTGCCAGTTATAACATATTGGAGCTTTATCTTGTGTCTGAAAATGCAGATGTGTGTGTACACATACGGGTGAAAACAGCTTTTATCGAAAATCAAATTCAGACATCCAGTTTTTTGGTTTTATTTATTTATTTATTTATTTTTATTTATTTTTTTTTTTTGGGGGGGATGTGGATGCGGGTGTGGATGTCTCAATATGACTATGTATTATCTTTTTTTTTTTTAATATAATCTTACATGGATTTTTACTTATTAACACTGGCCTCTAGCAAATTGGGTCTCAAATTTATCTTCGATATTCAATACCAGGCTGGCCCTTGTCAAAACAAGTGCTCTCTCTCTCTCTCTCTCTCTCTCTCTCTCTCTCTCTTTGGAAAAGGTGCCTCTTAAGACAAGCACACTCAATTACCTGTGTAAGAGTTTACGAAAGTTACTTTTCTGAGTCCCACCTCAGCAAAGGGAGGCGGTGGGCAAGTGGTCATCACACGGAAGTGGTGAGCTCCCTGATCCCAAGTTGAGTCCCACCGGAAGTGGCTATTCTTTCGTGAATGATCGAGTAGTCAATAATCACTGACATGATGCCATTAAGCTGCCATCAACACCACTGTGACCGCCACCGCCAGGACAAGGGGAAGACGACACCACCCGCTACTGGCGACACTTGGACCCATATTCTGAAACACTGCTCTCTCACCACGACTATTTTCAAAGGCCACAGAGATGATTATTCGAATTCTCAAGAGTGTTTCTCCTGTTAATAATATAGAAATCTTGTTAATCTGTCACTAGAACCATAAAAACATTCTTGAAAAGCAGTGTAACTTCAAGTAGAGCTTATTGAAAGTAGTCTGGGCGCGGGAGTGTTTCAGAATACGGATGAATATTGTTCCGCGCCAGTGCCACCAAGAAATACTGTAATTCGACCATCCAAACTTTCAGGAACGAGACGTATATGGACTAGACTAAAAAAAAAAGCAAAAATTCAGATCACTTTTCCCTATAACAAGTCTTTTTTTTTTTATTTATTTATTCTTTTTTTTTCACGCCATTCTCCACCGCCGTGTCTGCATCTCATCAAGGCAGTAATGGTGACTGCCTCCTAACGGGCTGGGGGGGAAATCAGCATGAAGCACGTCCCTCCCTGCATCCCCTCTGCCGACACTGCATGCCAGCTCTCTGTGACGCGATCTTTATTAATGAGCCTTGACGCCCCACGGTTCACTGGTTTTGGTTAGCGATAGTTGTTCTTAACGAGAAACTTACATCACAAATTTTTGTTTCGTGTCAATTTCCTTAGCATCCTGAAGAGAAGGTGGCAACAAAGAGGAAGACTGTTGGAGGGTTGTAGCGTGACATGAACACACACACACACACACACACACACACACACACACCGCAGCTCCTTTCATCTTCTAAGCTCACTTGCCATTTATCTATCTGTCATTGTCTTACACCATATTGAAGAGATCACTGAAGAGATACAGAAACAATAGCAAATGATATAATATATGGAGGAGGAGGAGGAGGAGGAGGAGGAGGAGGAAAAGAGTTTCAATTTCGGAAGCAAGAAAGCATGAACGAAGATGAAAGTTACGAGTTACGAGAGAAAGGAGGTGTCTGATATGACTATGATGACGGTTGTTAACATTAAGAAAGGAAGTGAAGGGGGAGGTGGATGCGCGGGCGTGCGGGGATGTGTAGATGAGTGGGTGTTGTGTTGGCCATATGGCGCCAACTAGTGAGCGGGTCAGGTAACTGTGTCGCTGTGGTAGTGTGGTGGCGGTCCTACACACACACACACACACACACCATGGAGGCGCAAGTCAAGCTCTAATGATGATGATTTATATCTTTTAAAACACAGCATCACTTTATTGTCTTGTAATCACAGTGTCACCCTGAGGCAGTTGCTTGGTTCCTAATGTTACCTTTCTAGTATTTAGTGTGCTCTTGCAGATGATATGAGGTGAGAAAATGTTTAAAGTTATTTGTTTTATTCAGTAAATTAAAGAGTACTACAATACTGATCAACTTGACCTTCATTAAGCATACTGGATTTTTTATGTAAGAGGGACACTGGCCTAGGACAAAAAAAATAAATAAATAAATAAAAATACCCACTGATGTGCCAGACCATAAACAGAAAGCTGAAAGGATTATTCAAAACTGAAGGATAAGTGGCTTGATTGAGTGATGAATGTGCAAAATGTCAAATCTTTAGTGAAAAAGTCTGATTGCATTATCCTTGTGACCATTAGTGATGCCACCTTCTATATAGTGATAGGAGCGGGGAATCCAGATAAAAAAATAGATTAAAAATAGATAAACAAATGAAAACCCAGGCTTAAAGAAATAAAACTGCAGCAAAGTGATGACTCAGCTCTCCACGACAAATGCAAGAACACATTCATACGCTGTTCATCTTCCCTAACTTTGTTCCATGTCAGTACACGCATCAAATCAAGGAATGAACAAGACATTAAGATCCAGCTGTCATTCTCATGTTGTGACAGAGAAGTGTCGATATCTGTAGCAAGAAAGTGTTAAGATTCTTACGTTACCTTCGTATCTTCTACCAAATACGAATATGATACATGACACACACACACACACACACACACACACACACACACACACAATAGATGACGTTACTGGAACACACTTGGCTGGCAGTTCTAAGAAATTACTGTTGATTGTTGATTTCTTAAACACACACACACACACACACACACACATGTAGGCAGACACGCACACGTACACATACAACAGACTAAGCACCAACACACACACACACACACACACACACACACCTAAGTCTTCTGTTGCCAGGGTCTGCGAGGAGAGGGAGGCAGGCTGGCGGCGTGATGAGCTGAGGGTGTAATGGCCGGAAAGTACTGAAGAAACTTAACAAGAGGTCCACAGTTTCAACTTTGAGGGAATGAGCCTAAAAAGCTTCTTAATTGTGGCACCAGCTGGAGACAGTGTGCACTGCTCGACAAGAAACATCCCTGCTGAGCGTTGTCTCACATACCGTCACACCAAAACCGGTATTCAGAAACGATTTGCTCTCTCACCAAGACTATTTTCAAAGGTCACAGAGATTATTAGCCAGGCTCTCAAGACTGTCTCTCTTGTTGACAAGGAAGAAATTTTGTTAGTTTGTTACTAGAACCATAAAAGATACCCCTAAAGCCGATGTAGGTTCAACTGGAGCCTTTTGAAAGTAGTGGAACTGCGGAGCAGGTTTCAGAATCTAGTCCCAAGGTCACGCTCTTCAACGTTTCGGCGTCAATATTTCGACTACTTTTAGCAACGTCTAGTGGGAAATACTGTGGTTTTCAATGTTTTTTTTTTTTTTCTAGGATTCCAATGATAGTTTAAAATGAGAAAAATATCCATGAAAATCTGACTATATATATATATATATATATATATATATATATATATATATATATATATATATATATATATATATATATATATATATATATATATATATATATATATATATATATATATATATAAAGTCTGACATATATCCTGGCTGTGCTGCTGGAGCCAAACTCGAAAATTCTGTCATTTATTTATGAAGGAAAGTATATAATGCACCACCATACTCAAGGAATGTTTCCACGTAAAGAAGGAGAGAGTCATGTTCACATCACGACCACTTCTCTGCTTCACTGACATTCAGAACACCACTCCAGCACGAGGAGATGACGTCAGTCAGTTTAAGCTTATTGATGTGGAGCCGCTCGGCCCGCGATGGTGGTTATGGGTGCTGGCGGTCCAGACAGCGGCAGGACGGAGGGTGGAATGACACTAGGAGATATTACAAAAGCATCATGAAATACGAACGCCGTCTAGTGTGATGTTGATTTCTACTTGAGTGATTAAAGAAAAAATCACGAGCAGAGAGTGTTTTAGGAAGTCTTAAAAGGAAAGAAGGAAAGGATCTTCACCGGAAGCTCCACTGCGCCGCTCACCCAACACTTGTGGGCGCGGGGATAGGAGAGAGGAGGGGAGGCGCCATAGGCAGGGCGTCCTGCTCACCCCTATTCTTTCCGGTCCCTTTTTTTCGGCGTGGTGGGTGTGCGCTGTCAACAGGATCACGTCCGCGCCCATTCCCGCTCCCCACGCCAGCAGCAGCCTGCCTGGCACTGGCGGGCTCCTCTCATTGTCTCTTCACTGAGTACAGAGGAGGAGGGAGAGGGGCGTTCTTTTCCACACCATTCATCTTCATAATCACAAGTACCTGATTTATTAATGATGATGTCGCTTGACAGTTCATTCGTACAAACAAATGGCTTCCTTTTACCAAGGAAGTTAAGACTGTATACAAAGAAACATTAAGAAAAGGAAGTAATGTAGAATATCAACATTCCACTGAATTCCCCCTCGCCTCTGCTAGATTGGGTGTAACTCAATCAACACCAAAACGTGAGCGGCGCTGTCTTTGCCTGCTGACCTGCCTGAAAGTTTTCCTGCAGTGGTTCACCGCCATGTCACAGTGAATGCAGACTCCCAACCTGACCGTCATTCTCCGCCGCAGTCATCCCCGCACACAAGAGGGCGGCGTCCCATGGCCAGGTAACGCCTGCATCTAATTTCTCGGTGATGAGCCCAAATCGCGGCTGCCCCGCCCTCACACCCTGAGAAAAACTTGGCATCTTCATGGATCATGATCACCCATGGGCCGCCTCAGCGCACCACTCCTTACCACCGTCATCGGTGCAGTGGTGAGCCCGTGGCCCGGCACGGTGACCCCGCTGCAGCTGGCTAATATTGTGTTAATGCATTTGTGTGTGTGTGTGTGTGTGTGTGTGATATATATATATATATATATATATATATATATATATATATATATATATATATATATATATATATATATATATATATATATATATATATATATATATATATATATATATATATATCACAATTGAATGTCAAGTAATCCCCTGTCAGTGGTGTTCACGCGTCAGTCCACCGTAGGATCGATCACATGTCCAGCCCCACATTTTTTTCTCTCTTTTCCAGACACAGGAAATTCAAACACGACAAAGCCTACCATCACGTCTTCACCTGCCCGGTGCAAACACGCAAGGAAAAAAATTAAAATTTTTGCACGGCGAAGCGCGATGATGACTGCTGATGTGTTCCCGGGAAAGGTGAGACCTAAATCAGCGGTAAGTACATGGTGTGCTTCCCTGCAAGACTGCGGCGATGGTTACCTTCAGGGATGTAAAAATGAGCAGGACTGAGGAGCCTATAAAACTGTGAAGTCGACGCGCGTGTTATGAGAAGGCATAAAGTGAATCATAATAAAAGGCAGCAGATTAGTTCCGTCACGACCACTTCTGGCCCGTTCTGGAGTCGCCAACCCCGAACTGCTCAAAAAGAGAAAGGACAAAAGGCTTCTTTCCTTCACGCCGCGATGAGCCCGCCTTGCACACTTCTGCCACACACACACACACACACACACACACACACACACACACACCGAGCTATACCTAGTACAGTCAGGTACAACATTATTTCTTCCCTGTATTAACCCACACCAGTATGTTCACCTGTACTATATGCCACACAGACATATATACATAACAGATAGTCATCATACAGTCACCTAAACACCACAAGGAGTCCACCAATAGTTAACCATTTCAAGAGATGCACGTGACACTCAATTCATTCATTCATTCATTTATTCATTAACTCTTTGATCCCTACAGCATCTTCTCAGCTTGACATAATGGCCTTGTGTAAGTTTAGATGAGCATTTTGAAAGACTACACTCTCGGCAAAAGGTGTCATGCAATATCTTGTAGTGTAACCCTTTCCTTCCGGTATGTAACAGTTCACAACACTAAATAAACATCTACAAGAAAGGAAATAAAAAGATTAGATTTTGTAATTCTTGGTAAATACAATGTTCGGAGGTGGTTGTAGGGCAAGAAAATATGTATCACTGTGGTTAGTAATTAAGGAAAGATGTACCAGATAGGAGTGAAAGGGGTTTTAATTTGTAGTGGGTTAAATTGCCTAAGATTGCTAAGATAACATGTACCATTCACATTGAAAGGGTTAATCAGGTACTGTCAGGTATAGGTCTAACAACTTGCACCTTCCCTTATGTTGATTTTCCTCCTTTGATATGCCAATAGGTTCGTATATTGAAACGCCTATAACACCTATTTTTTTTCAAAAGCTAAAGACAATCAGCCAGGTTCTGCAGTATCTTCTTTTTTCCCATTAATGTAAAATCCTGGTTGAACTGTCACTACAAACATGAAAACTCCCTTGAATAACTAATGTCTGGCAGTAATAGAGATAAGACGCCTGAACGTTTGAAAATGCGGTATCGAAATTCTTAACCTTGCGAGCGGCGTTGCGTACTCGACATAGCGAGCCAAAAAAGGAGGATGGAGAGAAGAGAATTAACTTTTTTCCGTCGTGTGGCGTGAGGGAGAAAGACAAGTTGCGGAAGGTCAGCTGAGCGCGTCTTCCAGGGCTGACCAATTATGTTCTGTTATAATATTTTTCTGAGAGAGAGAGAGAGAGAGAGAGAGAGAGAGAGAGAGAGAGAGAGAGAGAGAGAGAGAGAGAGAGAGAGAGAGAGAGAGAGAGAGAGAGAGAGAGAAATTTTTGTGTGTGTGTGTGTGTGTGTGTGTGTGTGTGTTCATACGTCCACACTATACTTTTGTGTACATACTGTTCTTTTTCCCTCAATTCCAGGCTCATTCTAAACAGTCACGTGCGCTGGACACTGATGGATGACAGCCACGGGACAGGCAGACAGGGAGGAATACAGCAACCTGAGCAAAACACTGACAAATAATGTAACAACTGCAACTTATACCTCCTTGTGGGCGCTTTTGCTTTTACCGTGTCTATCATCACCACATCACTCACCAAGAAAATGTGAAGATGTTCTCTCATACTGAGCGTATCGCGAACTTAAGGCAAAAGCAAAAGCTACATATTCACTTTATGCTTTGTGTTCTTGCGTTCATTGTCCTCACCATCTCAGTCTGTAAGAGATGCTTCCCTCTTCCTGAAGGCGTATTACCTGACTGGTTTGTTTTCTTCTCCCTCAAGGCTCTGGCAGGGATGCAGCAGCGTATCGCCCGTTCCTACAAAGTGTACAATTACTACAACTGATTGCCAAGAGTTATCGGTGACGTAAATAAGAGGATGTGGTTATTTGCAGCGAGGATGAGTAAATGATGGCCAGGTGGGGAGGGCCGTGCCTCTGGTGGTGGTGTGCTGGCCAGGCGGTAATGGGTGTGAGTGGAGCAGTGGCGGGAAACACGGTTGGTTGGATGTGTGGAGGGAGAAAGGACGAGGAGGTGAAGAGAATGTTGAGACGAGGAGGCGAAGGGAATGTTGTCCTGTGGGTTATGAGTAACTACATCCGCTCCTCACTGTGTGTCTGCAATAATCGGTGTTCATGCGCGTCACTGAGCCTTGGAGAACAAAGACCTCCCAGCGAGCTTCCTTCCTTGTACTTAGCTCCTCTTCTGAGTGGCGCTTTGTAGACATCACCTTGAAAGACTGAAGGCACGGAAGTATACGAAGAAGAAAAGAAAAATGCACCATAACGCTCTGAAATGCGCTAATACGAACTATCGATAAGAAGCACTACCAGTACGTTACGGAAGGATGACTGCCTGACCCGACCTTGAGGATGCACGACTGTTCCGTGTATTATCCCTCGCCGCGTGACCCCGGCAAGCAACTCCCCTTCCCTTTCCTTCCCCCTTCCCTCCCCTCCCAGCCCCTCACCTCCCCTGCTTCGGCGGTTTGAGGCCGGCGGGTTCACCTCCGGGAAAGCAGTGAAGGTTTATTGACCCACCTGCTCCACATACCCAGAAATGTTTCTTCACACGACCTTCCTGTTCGATCATTCCTACATTTAAACCCCCGTGGTGCCCCCGCCTGGTGCCGCCGCCTGGTGCCCCGCCGCTGCCCGGGCTCTTGGTGCGGGAAACAGTTAAGTGCACACACAGGTTGCCTCGTAAAACCTCGTGTGTAAACAAAGCGGGGGAATATTTATAAAGCCAAAGCATGTGAATGTAAAGGAGCGAATAACGTTGCACACATGCATAATGCCTCACAACAGTCGCACTCACCATTCAAGCAACTCCACTTCACTTTAACTCAAGTGATCTTTGTGCAACGGAGCGTCACTGACCTAGTATTGTATTCTTCTCACGTCAAGAGGTCACATGGCGGGCTGAATAAACACCTAAAAATCTATTTATTTATTTTATCTATCTACACACCAGGCCGGCAATCGCACACGGGATGGCCCAGACAAAGCAGACAATTAAAAATAAAATAAATGTATCAGCCAAAATTTCTTCAAATATCTCGTCATCAACTTAGCTTGTTCCATCAGTCTCGGGTCCATAAAAGCATCAAGCCCTGACAGACCAGTGCAGTGCTCTCTTCGCTTCCTGCACGTTGCTGACACCGGCTACAGACACCAGTATCCTTCCACTGACCTTGAATCAATCAGTTCATGAAAGCAAGAAAGCTGTGGTGGCAAGAACATGACAGTAATTTTCGGAAAGTTTATCTATTTATTTATTTATTATAGCACTAGCCAAGACCAACAAAAAGGAAGAAAAATAAAGGATCACTGAGATTCTAGTCCCTAAAGAGCCAATTGTATTATCCAAAAATTGAAGGATAAGTATCTTGATAAGTGTCTCTCACCCTTTTGTGTTGCTTACCACCACCACCACCACCACTACCACCACTACCAACAACAACAACAACAACAACAACAGCAATGACAAGACCAGCGCCTGTGCATCAGTACGAAGAATAGCCATACATTTCTCTGCCTGTTCTGTACCTACGCACCATGAAAGCAAAACACGTGCTATATATATATATATATATATATATATATATATATATATATATATATATATATATATATATATATATATATATATATATATATATATATATATATATATATATATATATATATATATATATTAGAAAAATAAAACATGCTTAAATAAAAAAAAATAAATAAATAAAACAATCACTTGAACATTAGTAGAAGTGAATGTGCATCTAACCATCAAAATCAACATCATCTTCATTCCCTCACTCAGTCACTCGCTCACTCTCTCCTTCCATGTATCTTTTCTCTTTATTTTTTTTCTCTCTCTCTCTCTCTTTTAGTGGCGACAAATGGCGTGGAACAGGCGGGTCACGGGGCCTCTCCGCTAACCCGCTACACTCCCTCGGGTGACCACCATGACGAGCCTCGCATGACGAACGTAATTTACTGACAAGCCAACTTATTCTCTCTCTCTCTCTCTCTCTCTCTCTCTCTCTCTCTCTCTCTCTCTCTCTCTCTCTCTCTCTCTGTAAACTTTTCCACTTTTCTTTGTAGTTACAGCTGCCTAACTGAGAGAGAGAGAGAGAGAGAGAGAGAGAGAGAGAGCAATGACGATGGTGGAAACATAAATGCTAAATCGCTCTTTTTGTTGTTGTTGTTGTTGTTTTTGTTGTTATTGTTGTTGTTGTTGTTGTTGTTGTTGTTGTTGTTGTTATTTTTTCTTTTGATCCTGCTGTTTCTATTTCTTGTTTCGTTCTTGTTTTTGTTCTTGTACATTTTCTTGTTCTTGCTCTTTTACTTTTCTTTATTTTTCTTTTTACCCTTCTACTACTACAACTACTACTACTACTACTACTGCTACTACTACTACTACTACAATTATTACTACTACTCCTACTACTTCTTTTTCCCCTTCTTTTTCCTGTTTTTGTTCTTCTCCTTCTTCTTCCTGTAGTGGCAATACGAGTAAGTGGTGTTTTGTTGATAAAGTCAATGGCTGGTGTATTATTTATTGCCGTTGTTGTGGTGGTGGTGGTGATGGGAAAGGTGGAAGCAGTCTTGTACGCAGAAAACACATGAGAGAAAGCAACAGGCTCTGGTGATTCTTCTTTTCCTTGTAGTGGCAATAAGTTCTGCTTTGCTAATAAGGTCACTGGCCGTATAGAGTCTGTTGTTGTTGTTGTGATGGCGGTGATAGGGGAAGTGGAACCATTCTTTTAGGAAGCGCATGTAGGAAGGAAGCAGGTTGTGGTTGGCTGGGGGTTAAGAGGCACAGGTGTTGTTTGTGGGTTGAGTATTTTGGGGGCAAGTTGGTAGGGGAGCTGATGGTTCCGTCCCCGCCGCGCCGTGCCGTCAATCCTTTCTGATCAACTTGCATGATGTGAGTCTTCCTGCCGGGTTTTCCCATCATCATCATCGTCATCTTCGTTCTCTCACTCAAGCAAAAGGAGAAGGAGGAGGAGGAGAAGGAGAAGGAGAAGGAGAAAGAGAAGGAGGAGGAGGAGGAGAATGAGAAGCAAAAGGAGAAGGAGAAAGAGAAGGAGGAGGAGAAGGAGGAGGAGGAGGAGAAGGTGGTATTCCTAGAAAGAAATACAGAAGTGACTTAAGGAAAAAAAAAAAAAAACGAAAAGACAATAAGAATAGAATAAATAGACAAGACATTATTGGAGGCATAAAAGAGTGGAAGTCAACTCACGCAAGATGTAAACCACTCCAGAAAAAGAATGCATGAAAGTAATTGTGGAGAGGAAGCAATCAAGGCGCATTAAATCGTTCACTTGATTCAGGCTGGGCTTCACGTTAAAAAGTACAGTGAGCCGTGGAAGCAGTCACTTAGCTTTCGTAAAATCGTATGGTTCTGAAGCACCTCGTAAATAAAGAATAAACTGCAACTAAAAGCAAGGCAAAGCATGAATCCTTTACGGCGAAAGAACAGGGAACTATATATCAAGTAATTATTTTGATCTCACTGCAACAGAAATCAGGGACTTGGGGGCGGCACACGTCACCAGGACGGCCATTACTGGAGGCAGGCGGCCCCGTGACAGGCGGCGGCGGCGGCGGCTGCTGCTAATCACCGCCACGTCCAGCGAAATCAGGGTGGGATATTGGAGGTTTGTGGGATAAGATTTGTTTCAGCTGGTGAAGAAAATTGTTTTATATTATACACCAACGCGCTTGCACACACACACACACACACACACACACAAAGTAAAATTCAGTTGCAGTTTAATATCCACTTATATTTACTTAAGTCCACATTGTTGTTGCTGCTACATGCTTAATAAATGTTTCCCTTCTATTATAAAGTAGCGAATTTTCTCCAGTACTCTACTGATAAAACCAAACGGGCAATTTCAAAAGTCAACAGCATTATGCAAGCACCCTAAAAACTCCAATCACTTCCACTACAGCCTCTTGTTTTTTGCTTTATCTCTCTCTTATGAAAGTGATACTGTTTTCATCGCTGTCATTCTTGTTACAGAATTCTCGCTAAACTTCCAATACCTTCATACAAACACTTCAAAAATTCCAGTGACTTCCTCTACACTGTTTTTTTTTTTTTTTTCCCTCAAGATTATAAAGAACATAGTAATTCATTGTGTTGTCATGGGTGTCTTTCCTGTTGTCAATACAG
This sequence comes from Scylla paramamosain, assembly GCF_035594125.1. NCBI lineage: Eukaryota > Metazoa > Arthropoda > Malacostraca > Decapoda > Portunidae > Scylla > Scylla paramamosain. Next base: position 238,088 of record NC_087155.1, read on the forward strand.
AATTCCCGCTGAACCTTCGATATCATCAAGCAGACACCCTTGAAAACCCCAATAACTAACACTACTGCCTGTTTTATTGCTCCCTCCCCTCCCCTCTCTCTCTCTCTCTCTCTCTCTCTCTCTCTCTCTCTCTCTCTCTCTCTCTCTCTCTCACCACGAGAGAGAGAGAGAGAGAGAGAGAGAGAGAGAGAGAGAGAGAGAGAGAGAGAGAGAGAGAGAGTTGCATTCCATGGTCACCAACATCTAAGCTTTAGTAAATGCCATAGTTTGCAATATATACAACTTATAGAATACTAGGAATTACATTTTGGCGTGGCCACTCACATGATTTGTAATATGCAATCTGCACAGCACTTCGTGAAGGAGAGACGAGGTGAAATAAGGGAAGGTATTACATTAAATTACATTATTACATTATTACATTAAAAAAACAAAAGGTAAGGTAAGACAAGGCAAGGCAAGGCAAGGCAAGGCAGATACAATGTAAGATAACGTAAGTAAGGTAAGATATGGTAAGATTTGTACGAATCTGAAAACAGAAGCACTCGGTAAGTACTTATTTCTACTTACTTATTCCGCGAGTTCAAAAGTTGCTTTCTTCCCTGAGATACACGTTGTTCTGCACCTCACCACACCACGACACTTAACAGCAAGCCGAGGCCACTCAAGTCTTTCCGAGCGTTAGCCGAGTGAAAACATTATTTCAGTACCTGCCAGTCTTCCTCACCTGTGTCACTCACGAAGGCACTCACTCACTGTTTCCTGAGAGAAAATCAGATTATGGGTCGTGGTGAGGCTGCGCAAGAGTGGACACGCATCTTCCTTTACCAGAACACAGCCTTTGACCAGTGACTATCTATCTGGGTCTATGTCACTCACCACACTACGTTAACAGCACATATAAAATCACATAGGTACTCTGACTGCACAACGTCTGAGATCAATATTAATGAGTTCCCAGTAAAAGAAACGCATAAGCAAACAAGAAAATCACATTAATTCAATAGCAGGCAGTGTTACTGAGCTTTGTGGCTGACGGAGGCAAGCACTCACTGTTGCCTGAGTGGTAATAACATTGTGTGGTGGCCAGGCAGGAGTGGACACGTGCCTCACTTTGTCACTAACTACACCACGTCACGAGCACATGAAAACACACTTTAACTCTCCTATTACTGTGCATCGCTTAAGATCAGCGTCAATGCGTTCTGGGTTGTAGAAACTCAAAACAACGAAAGAAAGATTACATTTCAATACCAATCAGGACACATGACTTGCTTTCTAAGGCTCTGTCACTAACTACACCACTTTAAGAGCACACATAAAAGCACACAGGTACTCTACTACAATTGTCCAACATGTATTATCAACACTAATAAGTTCCCGGTCAGAGAACGCTTGAGAACGTACGACAGTTAAGTAACAAGGCAGGTACTACTTCACCACTTGGCACTGTCACTAATCACACCACGGCAGCACATACAAAACCACACAGTAACTGCTATAACTGTACAATGTCCAGGATCAACGTTAACAATTTCTGGGTTGTAGAACGCTTAAAACGTATGAAAATCAAGAAACAAGGCAGGTTCCTCGACACCACAGTCCACGCTGGTACTCCCGCCGTCCGCCGCCGCTGACTGGCTGGCGACCTTCACCTGATTCTGTGGCCCGTATTCCGAAACGCTTCACTCTCTCACCACGACTGTTTCAAAGGACACAGAAATTATACGCCGGGTTCTCAGGTGTTTCTCCGTTCATAATGTAGAAGTCTTGTTATTTTGTCACTGGAAATGTAAAAAACATCCTTAAGAATCCGTGTCACTTCAACTAGAGCTTTTTAAAAGTAGTGGAGGTGCGGCGCAGAAGTGTTTCATAATATGGTTCAAGTCTTGTCCCATCACCTGCCTACACTTGTCACCTGACCTTCCCTGCATTTCTGAGTGTGCATTGTTACATTCCTAAAGCAAGGTCAGGGCTGGTGGTGGTGGTTGTGGTGGTGTAATGTCGCTCACTCACCTGCCATTATCCCAGCATCAGTGTTTTTCTTTCCCTTCATCAAGCTGTAATGGGTGCGCTGCAGGGCGATGGCTGGGGAGAGCTTAGCCATAAATGACTCGCTAGCCTGGCTCAGGGTCTCTTGGTTTCCCTTTCCCTTGAGTCAGGGGTTGGCGCCATGCACGAGTCATCTCCACTTGTTTCTGTGCCTTGCATCTTCCTTCGCCACGTAATGTAATACGCAAAGTCCACGTGACGAGGTCATTCTGCTAACTATTACTGCCATCCTCGCCACACCAGTACTGTTTGGGCAAACCACAAACTGGGCGTCTCAGCTGGGCCTGGCTGGACTGGGCTACGCAGCAAGCGGGGAGCGAGCTAGAGGCTGTCATCCGCCGCGTTAGGCTGAACTTAGAAGTGTCCTTGACTGTTTGTCCCTTGAAGATTGTTACCAAGCAATTAAGTGGCTGCTGCGTGGCATCTGTGAGGCTGTTATGGGCCAATCAAGAGGCTGCACGTGCCTGTTGGAGAGTGTGAAAGCTGGGCTGGTGAAGGGATGGTTTCTATCCCTTAAAGAAATAAATAAATAAATAAATAAATAAATAAGTAAAATTGGGATCGGTAAAGGAAGGCTCCTGTTCTTTACAGAAATAAACAAATAAAAGAGTGGGCTAGTTAAACGTCTACAGATACAAATAAATATATAAAACTAAGCTAGTTGAGGGAAGATTCCTGCACTTTACATAAAGAAATAAATCAAGAGAGAGAGAGAGAGAGAGAGAGAGAGAGAGAGAGAGAGAGAGAGAGAGACCGGAGAAAAATTTGAGGCTTTGAGAGGAAGGAGCGATAAGGAGGAGGAGGAGGAGGAGGAAGTGAGGGGGCTCTAGGAGGTTAGAGAGTAAGCGAAGGGAAAATGTGAGAAGGAGGATGCGGAGTAGGAAAAGGAGGAAGAAGAAAAGGAGGACGAATACAATGGAATACAAAGGAAAGACAGCCCTACTGGATCTAGCGAGGCTGTCTGTGTGGCTGTACAACCAATACAAGTGCTGCGGGTTAGAGACAAGAGGACACCAATGTCCAGGGAAAGAACACCATGCCGCACTGACGGAGAAACACTTATAGAATGTGATAGTAAGGTGAAAGAAAAACATGTCACTTTACCTAATACTGTTTGCAAAAAAAAAATAAATAAATAAATAAATAAATAAATAAATAAACAAATAAACAAATAAACAAATATACAAACAAACAAACAAACAAACAAACAAACAAACAAACATATATATATATATATATATATATATATATATATATATATATATATATATATATATATATATATATATATATATATATATATATATATATATATATATATATATATATATATATATAAGGTGAAAGAAAAACATGTCACTTTACCTAATACTGTTTGCAATAAATAAATAAATAAATAAATAAATAAATAAATAAATAAATAAATAAATATATATATATATATATATATATATATATATATATATATATATATATATATATATATATATATATATATATATATATATATATATATATATATATATATATATATATATATATATATATATATATATATATATATATATATATATATATATATATATATATATATATATATATATATATATATATATATATATATATATATATATATATATATATATATATATATATATATATATATATATATATACATGTATGTATATGTATATATATATATATATATATATATATATATATATATATATATATATATATATATATATATATATATATATATATATATATATATATATATATATATATATACATGTATGTATATATATATATATATATATATATATATATATATATATATATATATATATATATATATATATATATATATATATATATATATATATATATATATATATATATATATATATATATATATGTAGGAAGGACACTGGCCAAGGGCAACAAAAATCTAATAAAAAAAATGCCCACTGAAATGCCAGTCCCATAAAAGGGTCAAAGCAGTGGTCAAAAATTGATGGATAAGTGTCTTGAAACCTCCACTGAAGGAATTTAAGTCATAGGAAGGTGGAAATACAGAAGCAGGCAGGGAGTTCCAGAGTTTACCAGAGAAAGGGATGAATGATTGAGAATACTGGTTAACTCTTGCGTTTGAGAGGTGGACAGAATAGGGATGAGAGAAAGAAGAAAGTCTTGTGCAGCGAGGCCGCGGAAGGAGGGGAGGCATGCAGTTAGCAAGATCAGAAGAGCAGTTAGCATGAAAATAGCGGTAGAAGACACCTAGATATGCAACATTGCGGCGGTGAGAGAGAGGCCGAAGACAGTCAGTTAGAGGAGAGAAGTTGATGAGACGAAAAGCTTTTGATTCCACCCTGTCTAGAAGAGCAGTATGAGTGGAACCCCCCCAGACATGTGAAGCATACTCCATATATGGACGGATAAGGCCCTTGTACAGAGTTAGCAGCTGGGGGGGGTGAGAAAAACTGGCGGAGACGTCTCAGAACACCTAACTTCATAGAAGCTATTTTAGCTAGAGATGAGATGTGCAGTTTCCAGTTCAGATTATAAGTAAAGGACAGACCGAGGATGTTCAGTGTAGAAGAGGGGGACAGTTGAGTGTCATTGAAGAAGAGGGGATAGTTGTCTGGAAGGTTATGTCGAGTTGATAGATAGAGGAATTGAGTTTTTGAGGCATTGAATAATACCAAGTTTGCTCTGCCCCAATCAGAAATTTTAGAAAGATCAGAAGTCAGGCGTTCTGTGGCTTCCCTGCGTGATATGTTTACCTCCTGAAGGGTTGGACGTCTATAAAAAGACGTGGAAAAGTGCAGGGTGGTATCATCAGCGTAGGAGTGGATAGGACAAGAAGTTTGGTTTAGAAGATCATTAATGAATAATAAGAAGAGAGTGGGTGACAGGACAGAATCCTGAGGAACACCACTGTTAATAGATTTAGGAGAAGAACAGTGACCGTCTACCACAGCAGCAATAGAACGGTCAGAAAGGAAACTTGAGATGAAGTTACAGAGAGAAGGATAGAAACCGTTGGAGGGTAGTTTGGAAATCAAAGCTTTGTGCCAGACTCTATCAAAAGCTTTTGATATGTCCAAGGCAACAGCAAAAGTTTCACCAAAATCTCTAAAAGAGGATGACCAAGACTCAGTAAGGAAAGCCAGAAGATCACCAGTAGAGCGGCCTTGACGGAACCCATACTGGCGATCAGATAGAAGGTTGTGAAGTGATAGATGTTTACGAATCTTCCTGTTGAGGATAGATTCAAAAACTTTAGATAGGCAGGAAATTAAAGCAATAGGGCGGTAGTTTGAGGGATTAGAACGGTCACCCTTTTTAGGAACAGGTTGAATGTAGGCAAACTTCCAGCAAGAAGGAAAGGTAGATGTTGACAGACAGAGCTGAAAGAGTTTGACTAGGCAAGGTGCAAGCACCGAGGCATAGTTTTGGAGAACAATAGGAGGGACCCCATCAGGTCCATAAGCCTTCCGAGGGTTTAGGCCAGCGAGGGCATGGAAAACATCATTACGAAGAATTTTAATACGTGGCATGAAGTAGTCAGAGGGTGGAGGAGAGGGAGGAACAAGCCCAGAATCGTCCAAGGTAGAGTTTTTAGCAAAGGTTTGAGCAAAGAGTTCAGCTTTAGAAATAGATGTGATAGCAGTGGTGCCATCTGGTTGAAGTAGAGGAGGGAAAGAAGATGGTCAGGAATACGAGTAGGGTGTTGCACCAATTGCTCTAGGTCATGGAGGATAGCAAAGTTGAAGGCTCTTTCACCAGGATGGTCAGTGAAGGGAGAGGAAAGCCAAAGCTGGTGGTTAACATTGAAGTCTCCAAGAATGGAGATCTCTGCAAAAGGGAAGAAGATCAGAATGTGCTCCACTTTGGAAGTTAAGTAGTCAAAGAATTTCTTATAGTCAGAGGAGTTAGGTGAGAGGTATACAGCACAGATAAATTTAGTATGAGAGTGATTCTGTTGTAGTAGCTGAAAACTTTTATGTTAGCCTTAACAATTTCTGCTAGCTAACAGAGAGATGCTAACAGGTATGCACAAAATGGAACTTGGCAACTGTTAGCTAGCAAACAGCTGTTTGGTAAGATTCCGCTCACTGGCGCTATATTTAACATATTATCGACATCGTCATTTATTTATATGCATTAATCAGGTGATTTCAAACTCAATATTGATAAAAAAGCATTTTAGATAATTTTAAATGTATTTTGTTATAATATTAAAGTATTATTTATCTACGTATGAGTATTACTATAAATGTGTGCCGTTCGAAGGAAGTATGTACTCATATGTAAACAAGACCCCGACAACAATTTAAACTCCATCATGGACCCAACTCCAAACACTCAACAAAGGAGGAAGAGGAAACCAAACTGGTCAAGTGATGAAACACTGCGCTTGGTTAACATCATGGCAGAAAAACGATGTATAATAAAGGGACGGTTTCAGCCTTCCCTGACCCATGCAGATAAGAAACGTGCATGGGAAGACATTACGAACTCTGTAAATGCGTGCAATTTACATGTGAAAAGAACTAAAGAAGAAGTTGTACACAAATGGTTTACAATGCTGTCCCACTTACGGAGGAAGATTGGTAATATCAACAAGGAGCAGAATCAATCAGGTAAGTTTCTATTTGTTTATTTATTCTATTTGTTTATTTATTCAAGGTTAGGTTAGGTTAGGCTAAGATAGTTGAAAGTACCAAAATAATAATTGGTAAGATTAACAAAGAAAGGTGGTGCGATAACCTAACCTACCCTAACCTATTTTAACCTAACCTACGTAACCTAACCTTCCCTAAGATAAATAAAATCAAATAAAACAGGAAAATCTGAAAATTAGTGGTGGGGCAAAAGCAGAAAAGTAGCAAGTGATAAAGTGAAAATGAAATGCACTCATAAGGTTTAGGTTTGTACATACCCCCCCAAACATTATGATGACTAAATCATGAATATTGCAAGAAAACACAAACTAATAATAACCTACCCAAACCAAATTATGCAAAGTGCCAGTAGAAATACATATATATATATAAAAAAAAAAAAAAAGCAAATAAGGGAAATTAAATAAACAAAGTAAACTAAAATAATCCCAAGGAAAGCTTTGCAACGGGCCATTTATGTGACACAAAGAAAAGTAACATAGCATTAATTATGAATTGTGTAATTGATCTTTTAGGTGCTGGTGGCCCTAAAGCAACTCCCCTGGATCCCATCGACTTGAAGGTTCAGGAAATGATTGGGGAGAAGAGTGTAACTACTGGTGGCATTTCTCCTGTCAAAGGAACCCTGTTGAGGTTGCACTAAGTACAACTTTGATAAAGATTTGGAAAACAGACAAATCTCTTTTTTAGAGAAGAACATGTTGAAAATGTGTTTTTTTTATGTATTTTATAATGGATATATTCTTTTCTCGAAAATCTGTCATTTCCTAATTATTAGAATTTTTTGTCATAAACAATAAATGGCATATTTCCAAGAAAAGAAACAATCTCCATTATAAAGCACACCAAAAACACCCATTTTCAACATGTTCAGAAATATTACAAAAACACCCATTTTCAACATGATCTCTGAAATATTAGACTAACTAAACCTAACCAAACCTAACATAACATAACCCTCGGACACTCTTCTGTGTAGTATTAAACTAATTAATCGTATTCCTCCTCCCGGAAAGTTATTTGCCAAAACTTACCTTATACATGATGTAGGTGACGATAAACTGTAAACTTACAATGGATACGCCAACTTTTCTTGTCTCTACATACTTACTTTTGTATTATTAATAAAGTAATACAAAAAATAATATTACTTAGCATATGATTTATTGTGTAGTATTATTAAGTTTGTTATGCTGTATCTTCATTTGCTTCAATAATTTTACATTGACATGTTTTCTCGTGAAGATGCCTTCAGCCAAGGCAAAGCGTAGCATTAAAATTGCAAGATCTGACTAAAAGTTGTTCCTGGTTTTACGCTCTTTTTAGGAAGCTGCGGGCCAACAGGGCACATGACCAACAGCAGGTGACCCATCAGCGGCAGCAGCAGCAGCACCAGGAGGACCACCAGCAGCAGCAGCACCAGGAGGACCACCAGCAGCAGCACCAGCTAGACCACCAGCAGGACCATCAGCAGTACCCCCACCAGGAGGACAACCAACAGCATCAGCTCCTGGAGGTGCATCAGCAGCAGGAGGAGGTGTTGGTGATCCCTTCACCACAACTAGTAGCTGATGATAGTAGCAATGTTCAAATGAATTATTTGGACCTTGCCGCAGCAAATGCAAAGTCAGTTTACAGGGACGAAAAGCGTAGGCTGAAGCTGCTCAAGGAAAAAGCCAAGATTGAGTACTGGCAAGAAAGAGCAAAATACTACAAAAATAAAAGAACTTAAGACTTTGCATAATCTTACTTTTTCTCATGTGGAATAAAACTAGTCTGTACATCTTACTTTTATTTCCTATATTACTGCTAAGTGATATTATGGCCATCTTCTGCTCCCTTAAGAGAAAGTAGTTCGGAGAGAGAATTTGTTGTCTATAGTCTCCATATGAAGATACATGCAATGCTGACTTGACAGGGTCCACATGTTGTGACTTCATGCATCACTGAAACAATCAAAAAGATAAACGTTAGAACATACAAATTTTGGGTTAAGCAATAGGGAGAGGAAAGGAAGAGTTTCTGTTATTTAAGCAAGGTTTGGTGTTTCCAACATACAGTGATTCCCACATATGGAGATAGATCTGTTACAAATGTGTGACATCAAAACATCACATGTTTGTAATAGATCTGTTCTCTGCATGTTAGAATCACTATATAATATACATATATACTATATAATATATAGTGTTTTTAATATTATGAAAAACACTAAACCTTGCTTAAGTAAGTCTCTTCTTTTCCTCTCTAAATCTCTAAATGTAGGAGTGTTAATCATTCTGACACTAACTCTTTAAATATGTAGAGAAGCACAATTCATATAAAATCAGCCGATGATTATAATGTAGTAGCTCTGATAAACTGGATATGAACTAAGGCTATGTACTTGAAAATGTAGGTTGGCAATATAGTCCCGGAATGGATGTCCATTGCGGGCAGCAGGAATGCCTGGATTTAGATGCAACTGTGCACCATCACCTACTTCCACTGCATCATCCTCAACATTGTCATCAGGCAAAGGGATGTTCCAAGCCTTACAAATGTTGTGAAGCACAGCACAGATATTAATCAACTTGCACGTCTTTTCAGGACCGAGACGCACCTCACTATGCAGAACATGAAATCTTTTTTTTAAGTTGGCCAATGCCTCGTTCCACAGTGCAACGAGCCTTCCTATGAACTCTGAAAAAAGCAAAAGGAATGACATACATACTTTTATTTTTAAGTACCTATATCAGACCATATACCTATTCATGATGACCAGTGATTAAAATCTAAATCAAACATAATAAAAGAATCACAACGTAGTAATGCATATACTTCAAAATATACTGCTATTTCCTACACAAAAGCATTAAGGTTAAACCAAAGTGGTATGCACAAATTAGTAACTAGATTTAGGTTGAGTTAACTAGTACAAGATAGTAAGATAGTTTTTCTTTCCTAGCTTTCTCTGACCTGTTTTGGTTAATGTACACATGTTGGATTAGCTTGGAGAAAACTTGGAAAGTATTTATAACCTAAATGAGTTGTGCTTTTAAGGTTAGGTTAAGATAGGGTGGCTGAATACTATGGGTTTTTATTGCCTATGAGAGAACTTGAAAAATTACAACCTAAGTTTCTTAGGTTATGTGAATTTGGGGTGGCTGGATTTACTGGTAAGGTAGGTTAGGTTAGATTAGTTGGTAGAATTAGTTAGGATGTGTTAGTGTGTTCACTTAAGTTCTGTTCAATTCAGCTAGGTTGGGTTTCAGTTATGTTTCATTTTTTGTGTGTGTGAATTTGTTCTGTATGTGTGTGGGGAATATATGACCAAAAATTGCTGGGTAAATTTCTGTTGGGGAGATTTTTCTTCAAATTCGCCATTGCGATTGGTTAGGTTTAGTAATGTTAGGTTATAATTTGGTTAGGTTAATTTTTTTTTTTTTTCTGCTCATATATGTGTAAGGTGGCATATAAAAAAATTGCGACAGAAAGCGATGTAATTTTAGTTTATGCCCATACTCTTCCCTCTCCTTTCCAACAAGCATGGGGACTTGTGGGACATTAAATGCATATTTTCTTGCGTAATAAGGGTTGAAAAGTTAGATTAAGTAGGGTACAGTTAGATAATTAGTATTTTGGGAGGTCCAGGGGGATGCAACCAAGGCTAACTGGAGAGAGCTCCCCCTGTAGTCAGCCTTGATACAACCCCCTGTGACTAGGTTAGGTTAGGTGGGGTAGGGCCAACTCGACCCTTTTCCATCTCGGCCCATTATGAAAAGGCAACTCGGACCATCTTGTGGACCAACTCGGACCATTCTCATTTTCTGAAATACCAAGTCGGACCACCATGTTTGCCGACTCGGACCATCATAAACTGTGGGCAGTGATGCCAACCTCTACAGACGTCTCCGCCCTACACACTTACTGAAATTACCCTACATTTGCCTTCATTATCCTACGACTCAGGGTGAAAAAACAAATTGTCATAATACTGGCGCAGCCGTAATTATTGACGATTTGATATTTAACTACAATTAAGAGCTCTACCCCATAATGAAGCCAAGAATGTCCCCAACCAAATTAGGTAAAAAATTCCACTGTAAACTACATGTAAACAATACACGAGCTAATTATCTCTTTAATCACGAATCAGTAACCGCTTCATTTGAGCGTGGGAAAAAAAAATGTCCAAGCTGCACGTGGCTGCACGTATGAACGTGTATTATCACTACAGTTGTTAGATTCAAACCATCATAAACTATCGCACAGAGGGGAGCAGGTCGTTTCGGCCGTGAGCACTCTAGGCCGAGAGTCGTTTAGGCCGTGATCCCTTTACGCCGAGAGTCGTTTAGGTCGCGACTCTGTAGGCCGTGGGTCGTTTAGGCCGTAATACTGAGATCCTTTTTATAGTTTTTATAGTGCAGTCGATGCTGGAGGACTACTGTGGAGGCGAGAAGTGTGACGTGATTGCATGCTAATGAGTTTTATTGATACTCTTGAGAGATCGAGAGATCGATACCTCCATAAAATAAAGATAATAAATGGAAGAGACCTATATACAGTGGAAGAGACCTATATGCAGTGGAAACTATGTTCCGTAGCGTACATACACACATATTAATCGTTTTATGAGGTACTGCAGGAAGTGCACGAAACCCAGTCATTGAAAATACCGTGTTTCACAGCTGCCATTAATCAGCTCAAGATACACCATTATCACATTTCCTGTCCTGCCACCTCTCACACCTGTGTCGCACAGCAAACCTTGCCGTGTCCGTACAAGTGCAATCACAATTACGAAACCTACATACTAATTTTGAAACACTGTCTCAATTACTTAATTCAAAATATTACTAAATTCGAAACCTATAATTTCGAAAGTCTCAAAACACTGTCTTGCTTACTTAGTTGATGTGTTGAAGTCAAATTCTGCGTATTCGTTATTCCCTCACACCTCATCACTCAGGATGCCTACCAAATTATTTCCTCGTGTTGTTTGCTCTCGACGTGTACGATTCAACCAGCATGCTTTGCAGTGTGACCATGCTTTGCAGTGTGACCATTGTCAAGAACAGCAGCACAGACTCTCGGTCTAAAGGGATCACGGCCTAACCAACTTGAACTCGGACAGAGAAGAGTGCTTCACACACTTGTCAGATTCAAACCATCATAAACTATCGCACAGAGAAGAGTGCTTCACACATTTGTGATTCTTCGTTCACTCACACGATGTCCAGGCCAGATATCACTTGTACACGGCAGAAGGCAGTCACGGCAGAAGGCAGTCCGATCATGGACAAGTGTTTGGTGTGCAAAGACGTAGTGCGTCCTCGACAGGTGAGACTACAGGATTTAATCGTTAATTGAATTTATTGTAACTATGTTGAACAGTTTTCTGTAATACTGATTATATCTAGTGTACACTAAAATATCGACATGAACCTCGGAATATGATTTTTTACAGGAGGCATTGTTGTGTGATGGATGTAAATCGTGGCAACACAGAACCTGTAAGACTGGGATTTCAAGGGAGGACTATAGAAGAGCTGTAAGGGAGGGTCTTGACGTGAATTGGAGCAACACAACTTGCTCTTCTGTACAAGACATCGCTGTACATGACTGCCCTGAGGATCATCTACCTACTCCGACCCAGGCGTTAGTGGATGATATAAATTCTGAAACTTGTCTAGACGAAGACACCTTGGACAACGACACTTTGGACTGCTCTGAGGCTCATCCACCTATTATAACGTATGAAAAAATGTGTGCATCTTCACAAAGGGGCAAGCAGAAACTTCTGGACAGTCTACGATTTTCATACACATTTAAAAGAAAAACAAATGTTGGTGTTCATTGGCGCTATGCAGTGCGTACGTAATAAAAAGGTTACCTGTAACATGATGGTAAAGGAAGTGAACGGAGTGTTTATCAGAGGAGCCAATGAACATTCACACCCACCGGAAGCATGTCCTTTGACTACAAGCATGGTGTCAAAGTTAATTAAAGACAAAGCAATGGATGATGTATTTCGCCCAGCTTTAGAAATCGTGGAGGAAGTGCTTCTTGAACACGTTGATCCAACAAAGCCTACTGCTTCGCTACCTGCACCGGTGAATCTAGCTCGCCAAGCAAACAGGAAGCGGCGAGCTAACAGACCTGCTGAGCCCAGTGACCTAACTTTTTGTATTAGTGAGGAGCACATTCCACCTAACTTTCTTAAAGCAGATACAAGTATAGGGGACAGACGCCACCTATTGTTTGCAACACAAGAACAGCTTCAGTTACTTGCTAAAGCAAGAAACTGGTATGTTGATGGAACTTTTAAAGTAGTGAGGCGACCCTTTACCCAGCTTTTTAGTATTCACGCATTTATGAAGTGCGATGGTAACGTAAAACAAACGCCTCTGTTGTTTGTGTTAATGTCGGGTAAGAGATGTAAAGATTATAGGATAATTTTTAGTAAACTCAAAGAAATTTTAGATGGACAATTAAAAGTAAAAGAAGTTATCCTTGATTTTGAACAAAGTATTTGGCGTGCTATCCCAGAAGTTTTCCCACATGTAGTTATGCGTGGTTGTGCATTTCACTGGGGACAAGCAGTTTGGAGGAAGGAGCAAGTTCTTGGCCTCCAGTCTGCTTACACACATGATAGCAAAACCTACAAATTTGTAAGACAACTGCTTTCTCTGCCGTAGCCTATGTACCTGATGATCACAAGTCATAGAAGGACTTTTTATAAGATTCTGTAGGAAAGCAGCTGGGTCACAACCACTCTTAGATCTTTTAGAGTACATAAACAGTACATGGATTACGTCAGAAATGTGGCCTCCCAAAGTTTGGTGTGTATTTGATCGAAGTGTAAGAACTAACAATGACGTTGAAGGATGGCATTACAGACTTAATATGAAAGCACGTCAAGGCCAACTGAACTTCTATACTTTAATAACCCTACTACACACACAGGCTAGACTTGTAACGCTTCATGTAAAGTTTATAAATGATGGAAAGGTGTTGGCGTCACCAAAAAAAAATAAATATACAAAACACGGACGACTAGTCATGCTTTGGGAGGAATTTTCTCTGGGCACTAGAACAGCAAAAAGCTTACTGAAAGCTGCCTCTCATCATATTGCTGTGAATATGTAATGACTTGATTTTTCATGAAATACTCTAGTTTTATTTTTTAAACTGACTTTTGCATGTTTTTAGACTACAATTTTAATTGTATTTTACTGACTTTTGCATGTTTTTAGAACATAATTTTAATTGTATTTTATCGTGAAATAAAAGTCAATTTTGAGCTACTGAATTATTATTTAACTTTTAAACATGGTCCGAGTTGGTTATCGTGGTCCGAGTTAGTATAGACCAGTATAGACCAGGGCCGAGTTGGTGATGGTCCGAGTTGGGGGTGAAGCCTACAGCTCTACTGACTATTTAATTTCATTGTCTACCACCATTCTCACTAACATCGGCGAAAAGAGACTAACCCAATCAATTTCTCTCTTCTCTTCTACTGACTGTATTATTTTAGTGTCCACCTCCACATCTAGCAAAAAAAAAAAAAAAAGTATAACCAAGGGGATTTGTCTCCACGTCTCCACTGACTATTTAGTTTCTGAAGTGGAAAGCATTAGGACACACTCTGTTCGCTAGAATACACGTCATCGACTGTCACAGTATTTACCACCAGCCAGTAATGGAAATCTTGTCAATAAATCCTTTGTGATGTGTGACGCCAAACCAACGACATCTACAACAATTTTTTTTTTTTTTCATTAATTTGTTCAGATTACACTTTTTCATTCACTCCTTGTCTGATAACTTTAAACTTGCCTATCAGATTTTTGAGAAATTAAACATTGGACAGTTCTATTATTTATTTTTTTTTTTGTCAATATATCCTTACTCTTTCATTAAATATGTTCCTGGAGCAGCGTTCTTAAAACACCCCTGTACTCCTCTTCGATTAATTTTCACGGAGTCTAATGAAAACTGTTGTGGACTTCAAGGATGTTTTCATGAGTCAAATGATCTGTCAGCAAGTAGTCTGTATCATCAATGATAAAAAAAAAATACCCATGAGAATTCGACTAAGTTTCCGTGGCCAGTGATCGCTGCGATGAGAGAACAAAGTGATTCAGAACGCGGTCACTCTTTTTGCTGTTGTTTTACCCGCTCTCTCTGGCCTTGACCCTCGGAAGCCTTGTGGGCAGCGAGGTTTCTCTCTCGGCAAGTGAACATAGTCCTATTGAGACAACGAAGTTTTTCAGAAAGCTGCCACTATTCCTGGTGATATTCTGCCTGGTCTCTCTGGCCTTGACCCTCGGAGTCCTTGTGATCAGTATAATGTATCTTATTGTCGTCATATAGACTTTCCTCTTCTCACCACGCTCCTTACAAAAAGTGTCTTGTATTTCGATAAACGGTTCTTTTTTCTTTCTTCTTTAGAGTTTGGGTATATTGTCTCTCTCTCTCTCTCTCTCTCTCTGGCCTTGACCCTGGGAAGCCTAATAGTTAGGCTGTTTTATCTTATCGTCACCATGAACTGTCCGCTCACAACTTTCCTTGCCCAAAATGTTTTCTGTCTTGGTTAAACATTTCTTTTTTTCTTTTTACTTGAGTTTGCATACACTGACTCTCGGAAACCTTACACTTAGCTTCTTTTTTTCTTATTATTGCCTTCAACTGTTCTCATTTCACTCAGTACCTTGTCACAATTATAATATAACATTCTCCCTCTCCTCCTTGCTTAGTGTATGTGCATTCCTTGTCACATTCTCTCTCTCTCTCTCTCTCTCTCTCTCTCTCTCTCTCTCTCTCTCTCTCTCTCTCTCTCTCTCTCTCTCTCTTTCTCTCTGAATTTGCCCCTCAGAAGCCTCAAGGTCAAGTTCATTTCTTGTATTCTCTCCATCTTCCTCTCACCTCAGTCCCTTGCCAAAAAGAATCTTCTATTTCTATAACTAACTTTCGTCTCTATCTTAGTGTTTGGGCACGTTGAGGTTGTTCTAAATAGAGTAAATCTATTAGTATGGTATTGTTTCTAGTGTTATCTTGTTATGTTTCTATATAATCATACTGCCTGCCATTCTCTCTCTCTCTCTCTCTCTCTCTCTCTCTCTCTCTCTCTCTCTCTCTCTCTCTAGATGAAATGTGCAGGTACATAGAATGATAATGTATTTAAAGGAGAAAGACATATCAAGAAGTCTGGAACACACACACACACACACACACACACACACACACACACACACACACACACACTCACACACGCGCGCGCGCGCGACAAGTGGAAAGATGGAAACAGGAAAAGTGGATAGGCTCAGTGAGAGTTGTGTTTTTTGTTTTTTGAGTTGAGTTGAGAGAGAGAGAGAGAGAGAGAGAGAGAGAGAGAGAGAGAGAGAGAGAGAGAGAGAGAGAGAGAGAGAGAGAGAGAGAGAGACTCCACTGAATAACAAACTGATATGAACAACATGCCATGGAATAAAAACACCACCAAAAAAAAGTCAATATGTGTTGATGTGAATTTAGTGAAATGTCTTGCCTTATCGTCCTGTGGTGGTGGTGGTGGTGGTGGTGGTGGTGGTGGTTCTAATGTCTATCCCTTCTCGTTATGGAATATATGTTTCCTCTTAATTAAGTGGTAATTTAATACAGCAAGAAATTTAGGTCTGTGTGTGTGTGTGTGTGTGTGTGTGTGTGTGTGTCTGTCTGTGTCTTTGTCTGTATGTATGTCTGTGTGTGTGCGCGTGTGTGGGTACGTGTAATCCTTCATACGTGTATAATACTTTTTTATTATTTTTCCAACTGTTTATCATTTTCCATGTTCAGTGTTTTTTTTTTAGTCATTTTCCTCCTGTTTTATTTCTTGTTTATCTTTGTTTTGTTTGTTTCTGTTTATTATTGTTTTGTCTCAGTTTTATTCGTTTCTTTTTTATTCTAATTGTTATTCATCATATTCCTTTCTCTCCTCCTCCTCCTCCTCCTCCTCCTCTTCATCATCTCCCCTGCATCCTCCTTTCCTTCTCCACAGCTGCAGAAGGCACACTGATTTTCTCTCTCTCTCTCTCTCTCTCTCTCTCTCTCTCTCTCTCTCTCTCTCTCTCTCTCTCTCTCTCTCTCTCTCTCTCTCTCTCATATGTCATACCGTATAGTTCAGCCCTTATCATTTATGTATGGGCCTAT
>NC_087155.1:257500-290000 GCF_035594125.1 Scylla paramamosain
ATATATATATATATATATATACACACACACACACACACACACACACGAGTATATAATGAGTACTATAATGTAAACTTAGTTAACCTTCATTGTTACCTACCTAGAATGACTGCTATTCCTGTAGATCTGAAGTTTTGTAGATGTCAGCTGTCATAAGTTCCAAGTGCCCCGGTGTAACTTTGAAACTGAGCTGATGAATCTTCAAATATTTTCTTTGCATGAAGCATTCCATTTAGCGATTCTGTGTTCAGTGAATTACGAACTTTGGTCTTCATTAAATTCACTTGAGAAAACACTCTTTCAACACTTGCACTAGAGTGAGGAAGACACAATAGTTTTTTCATGAAATTTCCTAGTAGTGGAAATAATGGGGAATCATCACCTTTTTTCAAGTCTCCAACCTTTTGCCAGAACTTGTATACATTAATATCAGGTTCTACATTCAGTTCAGTGTTTTTCAGTAAACGCCATTCACTGTCTATCTCATTTAAGTCATTTTCAGACACCAAGTTAGGAAACTGAGCAGCTAGGGGTGCAACAGAGGGAATGGTCTTCATCAGTACACTTTGTGGGTCTAGAGCCTTGAGATTTGTAAATACAGAATCACTGAGATTAAACCTTTGCAAAATTTGAGAGGCTCCTTCTATGTAAAAGTCCAGACATCTCAACTTGAACGTGTCCAGTTGCTGCTTGTCAAGGTTTTGGTATTTCTGAAGGGATGCAGTTACTCGTCCTCCAAGATATAGCTCTTCCAATTTAACGAAATTGTTTGGGTCTTTTACCCTGACAGCTGATAATGGTGTTGATTCTAAGACACTTGGCTTCATGTAAAACTCAAGAATGGTATGCAAGACAGCAGAGACTCTAGTGTGCAATGCATAAATCTTTGGATTCTCACTTTGCATCTCTTTGTTTAGGTCATTAAAGAAGGGTAAGACAAAATCAAGAAATTCTAAGTAAAGCTTACTGAATGGGTCATGAAGTCTCTGAAGAATGGTGTCAGCTGCTATGACCCGATCTTCCAAGGCTGCTTGTGTGAAAAATAGCTGAAGTGCTGGAAGCTGTTCAAGTAACCGCTTTACAGCACTATGCAATGATAACCATCTAGTTTGACAGGGATGTAATAGCTTGTGGGGCTTCACATTAGCAAATTCTTGGAAATCCTTAAAGGCTGCTGTCTGCTTTGGTGACAAGAAGTAGTTGTAGACATCACGGATCATATCCTCAAGCCATCTTGGCAACTTGTTGCAGGCTTTAGATGCACACAAATGAAAGGAGTGGCATACACATTTCATTATAAATAAATTGGGTATATCATCCTTTAGCAATTTTGAGAGTGAATGCCGAGCTCCCATCATCACACTGGCCCCCTCCGCAGCAAATCCTATAATGTTTTGTTTGTAAGGGATATTTGCACCATTAAACACACTCTTGACACATTCATAGAGGCTTTCAGCACTGGCACTTTCTAAGGGAACTAATGTTAAAAATGAATCCTTAATGCTTTCCTGAGTGGCAACTCGTACAACAAGTGCAAGATGTTTTACGCAGCCCCTGTCTGTTGACTCATCCACCATTAGAGAGAAACAATTTTCTCTAAGATGTACTAATAACTCGTCACATTCCTTTCGACCAAGGACATTTTTCACGATGGCTGCACATTTTGTTTTACCGCACTTCATTTTTTTTGCGACATCTGAGTCTCGACATATCGCTTGGATAGCAGGAACAAGTTTATCTGCAGATGAGAATAGAAGATTTAGCTCGCTCACTACTGCAGCCAACCGTATCTCTGCTTCTTTCACTTGTTTTTCAGCATGCCTTTTTCCACTAACACTAGGCATATCAAGTACACTAACTGTGCGCTTTGCACTTTCAACTATCTTCATATGCTTTGCTCCAGCAGCATGCTTTTCTATTTCTGACTTGCCCGCCTTTCCGTCAGAGTTACACAATTTACAGTGGTAATACGAAGGTCCCTTGTCACTTTTTGTCAGCCAACTTTGAAACAATGGGTCACTTTCCCATTTTTCTGTGTATTTCTGCGAATATGGCTGCCGTTTGCGTTTGGCTGGAGGAGTAGACATGACTGCTGTACGTGTTCCAGTAACAGAATCCTTCAGAGACTTCCAGACCTGAGCCGAGCGACAGTGTATGACAGACTGAGCGTCTGAGCCACTGAGGGAGGCAGATTCGTATACTGGTAGCTCGTAGGAAGCGGACAGGGTGAATACGCGTCTGTCTCGTAGAAATACACGTTCAGCTATCAAGCAGGGGCGAGGGAGGGAAGGGAAGGGACGGTCTACGGGTCTCGTACAAGTCATGACACTGTTTGGGGATGAGGGAAGGAAGAGTGAACGGTAGAGGAAGGATATAGTGATCGAGAGAGACCTCAGAAGTGGATTGAAATTCAATTGAGAGGGAAAGGAAACAATAAATAATTGATAAAAATTAATACAAATAATTATTGTACGTATGACGAGTGAAGAGGATGGGAGGAGGACAAGGGTGGGGACTGCGGATGAAGGGTGTGAGTCCGTTGGTCAAAATTTCCCTAGATTTTGGAACATTTTGAATTTTCTTCCCTGTTTCCCTGTTGAGACCTAAATTTCCCTAAAACAGGGAAATTTCCCTGTATCTGGCAGCTCTGCCAACGGCTGGGAAAGACAAAGGGCTGATTTGCAGCGAGGCAGATGCGGGGCGAGTGTGGGAAAGGCGCCCTCCGCCCCTCCCACCAACATCATGGCGGGTGGTGGCTGCTCAAGTCAAGGTCTACTGCTTCACGTATGTAATTCCTGACGCACGTGACCACAGTGAACACTGAACACCGCCGCTAAAGGAAGAAGGCCATGAGCATCCTGCGTGAAGGCAGCCTGGGACTAAAGGGAATTAACGGGGATGTAGAGGAGGGGGCGGAAAAAGCGACAAAAAAGGGAGAGTCTGCTGAGAGGCGATCGAGGCACCAGAAGGAAAGGTTACCCTATAGAAAACTATCAATCCCTACTTAAACTCGGCCTCCAAATTGCCCCCTTCTTTGATTGGCGTTCTATGTCAAGGCGTAGTACTCTCTCTCTCTCTCTCTCTCTCTCTCTCTCTCTCTCTCTCTCTCTCTCTCTCTCTCTCTCTCTACCCCATGTCAAAGGGACCAATAAAGCTTCTCCAGAGAGTTAGGTTAGGTTAGAGAACGTTGACACAGACACAGACAACTGAGCACCTTGTGCTGGTGGTGGCGTAGCGAGCTTCCCTTAAATTTTAATTGTATACAGTAGTTTGACTAGGCAAGGTGCAAGCACGGAGGCACAGTTTCGGAGAACAATAGGAGGGACCCCATCAGGTCCATAAGCCTTCCGAGGGTTTAGGCCTGCAAGGGCAAACATCATTGCGAAGAAATTTAATAGGTAGCATGAAGTAGTCAGAGGGTGGAGGAGAGGGAGGAACAAGCCCAGAATCGTCCAAGGGAGAGTTTTTAGCAAAGGTTTGAGCGAAGAGTTCAGCTTTAGAGATAGATGTGATAACATTGGTGCCATCTGGTTGAAATAAAGGAAGGAAAGAAGAAGCAAAGTTATTGGAGATATTTTTGGCCAGATGCCAGAAGTCACGAGGGGAGTTAGATCTTGAAAGGTTTTGACACTTTCTGTTGATGGAGTTTTTGGCTAGTTGGAGAACAGACTTGGCATGGTTCCGGGCAGAAATATAAAGTACATGAGATTCTGGTGATGGAAGGCTTAAGTACCTTTTGTGGGCCACCTCTCTATCATGTATAGCACGAGAACAAACTGTGTTAAACCAAGGTTTAGAAGGTTTAGGTCGAGAAAAAGAGTGAGGAATGTATGCCTCCATGCCAGACACTATCACCTCTGTTATGCGCTCAGCACACAAAGACGGGTCTCTGACACGGAGGCAGTAGTCATTCCAAGGAAAATCAACAAAATGCCTCCTCAGGTTTCCCCACCAACAGAGGCAAAACGCCAGAGCCACCTTCGCTTAGAGGGATCCTGAGGAGGGATTGGAGTTTACTTCATTCAATCATTTACAAGTATATTCCTTACAAACTTTTCTCCTGATTTTTTTTTTTTTTTTACTGCTTACTTATTTCCTGTGCTTATTTTTCTCCATATGTTACCTACACTGTGTACATGATTATGTGACACATTTAGCATTACTTTAGGGTATGACACTGCTCAAAGCACGGTTTTAGGCAGAGAGCAGCAATATTACATTCCACACACATATATCGCGTGTCTTTCCGTGCTTTGGGGCGCTGTGTTGATGTGCGACACACGTGACAAGGCTTCTGCTTTTTTTTCTCACACGGCGTGGCAGGGATGGTCTTTGGAAATTGACGTCCTGTGAGGCGTGTAGGGTCATCACCATTTGCGGCCCCACGCCTTCCTACCCCATTTCGTGGCTCAGAGTACTGTTCGAGAAGCTGTCTCACAACCTCTGTGGTGAAATTATACAGTGTTCTCTTCTTCCCTGTGCTGCCCTGGTACAGGATGTGTGCGTGAGAGTGGCACAGTCAACAAGATGGAAAAACAGGTTTTTGTACCATTTCATTGTTTGCGTTTGCATTCCACTGTCGACATCATACTGTCACTTTTATCAACCAACCTCATGTTTAGGTTGTAATGAATCACACCTTGAGGCTTGCAGATGAAGGTATACCCGTGCAGCGCTAAGTGTCTTCACTCCGCTCCATTTTTGGCTCATGAACAGTGGTAAGCAAATGAACTTCTCTCTTGTCTTTCCACTTCAGTGAGAGAATATTATTTTCTTGTTTGTGGATGACTTCTCCTTTCACGAGTTTAGGGGGATATTTAAGCATACACTTCCTATTTGCTTTCACGGTTCCGCAGGCCCCTGTCATATTTGCGTGTAGGAAATGAAAAAGAGAAGGGCTGGTGTACCAGTTGTCAACATATAAAATGTGTCCCTTACCCAAATAAGGCTCAAGCATAGTGCTTACAACACTCCCTGACTTGCCCAGTCCCTGCGTTAGGTTTATTTCTGTTCTAGCTCCTAAGTACAGAATCATGTCTAATATTAAGCCAGTTTCATAATCACAGAGAACATATAATTTCAAACCAAATCTATGACGCTTCGTTCGGATGTACTGGCGAAAATACAAATGACCCCGCCAGAGTACCAGACTTTCATCAATAACCAACTTCTGAAATGGCCTGAATGTTGATTTGAAGCGGTTGCAAATATATCTTTCTCATTCTATCATCATCAGTGGGTTTTGTGTTGCCATGGAAATGTAGGGACTGCAGGAAGGCAGTGAATCTGTTTACTGACATCACTTTACTGAAAACTGGCACGTGATGAAGTGGATCAGTCGACCAGTAAAGCTTATACTTTTCTTTAAGATTCAGCCCCATCAGCATAATAAGTGCCAGGAAAGAATTCATTTCCCTTACAGTTGTTGGATGCCAGTCTAGGAAGCGAGAGTTGGGTAAAAGTACTCTGCAAGCAATCGTAAAACCGTAGAATTTGTTTGTTTCTTCAACTATGGTTTTCATTATTTCCTCTGTAAAAAAACAGCCGAAAAATGTCGCTCTCACTGCTGTTTTCGTTGACTGAGGAGTCACAAATACCACGACCATCTCTATCAAACGGAAGTATTGAGGGAAGAAAGGTACTCCCATCTACCCATTTCCACTCCATGTCAGCAGCGGGGGGGGGGGGGGTTACTATATGCAGTGTGTTGTGTTGACTTTGACATGTGCCTGGTGGGTTAGGTGGTCATGCACTACCATGCTGGTACCCATTCGATATAGTATCTGTACATTCTGTGGCTTTCCGTTTTGGAGATTGTGGCTGTATCTGTGCACTGATGGATGAGGTTGTTGTGAGTGAGCCACATCATCTACTTCACAGTCATCCTCCTCTGTGCCTGACTCACCAGAGTAATCAGGATCATTAGTATCGTCTGATGAATCACTGTCCCCTACCTCTGTCACCCCTTCATCATCAAGAAGGGCTGAAATATCAGCCTCAGACAATACCTTGGGTATCTTTTTTATGAAACGGCATTGTCAGGGCCTGCAGTGAACCGGACTTGACAGCAGGCACGCGCTGAATGAGAGCGGGAGAAAGGTGGCCGCTCCCCCGGCCAGTGTTACCACCACCACTAAACAAGAAAAACGCGCCAAAAATTTTATAACTTTTTTTTTATTACACACCAATGTTATAGTTTTGAAATCATTTAAATTCCATTGATTTTGTGAATATGCTAATGGATGTGAAGACAAAGTAACAAAATACAATGAAAATGTTCATTATAAATAGAGAAGCACACGGCTCATTGGATATCCCGCCAAAACTCTATGTATATGTGACAAACAATAACTTCCTCAGTTGCCAAATTATTCTTTATTACGACTAAGATATCCACATCTATACAAAAACAAAATAAAAGGACGCACAACTGTGCAAAACGGCAAACGTACAAGTACGTCCTGAACATTTCCCTAAGAGACACGTACTTGTACTACTTGTACGTAGTAAACAGTGCACGGGTTAAAATATCACAAGTTCCATGTTGTATTACCTACTTTCAACTTATAAAAGCCCAGCTTCACTCTGTTGTTAATTCATTTATGTGTGCTGTCCCTGCCTTTGATACTTACCTTCTGCCTCACCACAACCTGCTCGCCTTCATGCTGTCATTATTTCAACTATCAATTTATATTGCCAGGAGTATTTCTATATGGTGTATCCCTGTACACTGGCGCGTTTCCAAGCGCAATAAATTAATCATACAAAAAAACAACTCTTTTTCTCTCTCTCTCTCTCTCTCTCTCTCTCTCTCTCTCTCTCTCTCATGACCCTAATCACCCAACATCTTGTCCTCCTCTTGCTTCCCCTCTTCTTCCTCTTCCTCCTCTTCCTCCTCCTCCTTCTCCTCCTCCTCCTCTTCCTTTTCTTCTATTTTCCCTTCCTTCTTTGGTAACCAAGATTGC
The DNA here is from genome assembly GCF_035594125.1 of Scylla paramamosain. NCBI lineage: Eukaryota > Metazoa > Arthropoda > Malacostraca > Decapoda > Portunidae > Scylla > Scylla paramamosain. Next base: position 264,466 of record NC_087155.1, read on the forward strand.
GCTGTAAAAGTTTTACATAAGACTAAAGGACAACAATGGCGAGCAACGATAATGATGATGATGATGATGATTATGATGATGACGATGATGATGACAGTGGTGGTGGTGGTGATGGTGGTGGTGGGTTTGGGAACAATAAAAAATAAGGGTGATAAGAATGATGGTGATGACAATGATGACAATAGTGGTGAGAGGTGGTGATAATTATGCTGATGGTATTAATGATGATAATGGCTGCGATGATGAAGGCCATTTCTCAGTGTAGTCATTAGGATCATCATTGCCAGAAGGACGAGAAAGAATGGTGATGACCTCGTGAAGATGGTAATGAGAATGATCGTGATAATAATGATGATAATGGTGGTGATGATTATGAAGATGAGAATGATGATGATGATGATGATGGGAAGGAGGAGGAGGAGGAGGAAGAGGAGGAGGAGGAGGAGGAGGAGGAGGAGGGTGATAATAATGATGAGAGTGATGTGCATAATGAATACAATGAAGATGATGAGAAATGTTAATTGTATAATGATAACAAGCCCTGTATTGTTGTGTTACGCGTGTCTGTACATTTTCTTCACTGACACATACAAAAATGTAATGAGTCATTTGCTAAGTGTTTCCTGTAAGGCTTGGATCACTTAGTGCCGCGCAGCGCCACTCCAGATTCAGATTCTTTATTATTCCATGAGACATGGTTATTCTTACAGATTGGTTAACATAGGTAGTCATGTTTAATATATAATAGCAAATAAAATACACACACATACACACACACACACACACACACACACACACACACACACACACACACACACACACACGCACACACAATAAAAAGTAGATTGACTCAAAACTTCTTTGCTACTCTGTATTAAACATTTAGTAAACGTCATTTAAAATAATTGTGCTATGATAACATTGACTAATAATTATTTAAAAGAATTTCGCTAAGTCTAGACTTAAAAGCATAAAGGCTTTCAGAATTGATCACATTGGTGGGCAGTGTATTCCATAACTTTGGTCCAAGTATCGTAATGGCTCTGGCACCAGAGTCTGTTCTAGCTCTACCCACATAAAGGTTATTGAGCTGTCTTGTGTTGCTTGTGGTGTGTTCTCTAACTGTGGGAAATTTGAGGTACCAGTCTGGATAACAGTTATTGACAGCCTTATAAACAGTTGTACATTTATCAAGGGTGTGCTTCTCTTTGATTTTCAACCACTTTAACTCTTTTATGAAGGGGGTTACATGATCATACTTTCTGGTACACCCAACAGCTACTTTAGCTGCAAAATTTTGCAATTTCTGAACATTGTGCAGCAAAGTTTCATTAGTTGTACCCCATATTACAATACAGTAATTTATTAAACTGAGAACTAGTGACTGTACTACAAGTATTCTTGTTGATTTATTAAAGTTCTGGCTTATTCTATTAATGAACATTAATGCACCCATTACTTTCTTTGTTAATTCACCAATATGTACGTCAAAAGCATGTATTTATCAATGAAAACACCAAGATTTTTAATATGAGAGCTTGGGTAAATGAAGTCTCCATCACAGTCTATTATGGTGTTCGGAGGAATCTGTGACAGAAGTTGACTGTTACCAATGAAGATACATTGTGTTTTCTTTGAATTTAACATCAGCCCGTTTCTAAGAAAATACTGTTTTACATTCCGCAGAGTTTCTTCCGTTCTAGAGATGAGAGCTACAAGGTTATTTGGAGTGTCGGCGTGGAGAAACTGAGTGTCATCAGCATACTGTGTTAGACAACATTCGTTGATACTCTCATTAAGGTCATTTACATAAATCGAAAATAAAACGGGTCCGAGAATTGAACCTTGTGGGACTCCATAAGCTACGTTAAGTTTATTAGATACTGTGCTATTGAGACGGACAGACTGAGCTCTGTTTTCAATGTAACTTTTAAACCAGAAGATGTCCATTTTTATTGCAGAACTTTTTTTTAAAAGGATCTCATGACTGACACTGTCAAAAGCTTTAGAGAGGTCACACAAGGTTAACAATGTAATTTTCTTAGAGTCCATATTGCTATATATTTTGTTTGTGATAACAGTAAGTGCAGTCTCTGTTGACAGTTTTGGACGAAAGCCATGTTGGGTGTTAGACAATGATTGACTAAATTCCAAGAAATACATGAGTTGATTAGTGACAACTTTTTCTAATAGTTTTGATATGATAGGTAATAGAGAGATGGGTCGAAAATTATTTGGATCATTAACATCACCGGTTTTGAGTATTGGTACAACTAGTGCGTGTTTCCAGGATGTAGGAAAGATGCCTGTTACAATTGAAGTATTGATGATACACGTCAAATAAAAAGCTATAACATAGAGTGCATCCTTAATAAATATCATTGAAATGCCATCCGAACCTACAGAACTAGTTTCTTTTAGGTTTTTAATAGTGAGGATAACAGTTTCAACACTTACAGGATGAGGTCTAAAAAGATCATCGTCACCTAAAGCTACATTAAAATTATTTGCATCAGATACATTTTCACCATGGAGGAACTCTTGTGTTTGTTCGTACGTTTTCTTCCCGACATTTGCAAAATGAAAATTAAATTCATTGGCTTTGTTAGCTATGTTTTCAAAGTTGTGCCCATTAGAGTTTTTACCGCCAGGAACAATGTCTTTAATGATTTTCCAGGTCTTAGAGGTGTTACCTTTGGCATCTTGTAATTGTTTATGGTGATATTCTGCTCTGCCCTCTGTAATTAATGTCTTTACGCGTTTCTTTTCTTGCTTATACTGTTCCTGTAAAGTTACGTTATGTCGGTCAGATTTAAGTTCTTTTCGAGTATTATTTCTAAGGCTCATCGCTGCACGTATCTCATTATTCATCCATGGTGCAAACGGTCTTGTAATACTCTTGGTAACAAAGGGAGCACAGTCATCTAAGCATTTGATAAAATTCTCCGTAAAAATATCAACCTGTGTATTCACATCATCAGTATCCATTATTGCATTAAAACACTGTGTGTTTTGTAAAAGTTTAAAACAGAAAGCATCTTTGGAATAGTTCCTGAGATGACGAAATGATCGAACAATAGACGGTCTCTTTGGTTTAGTTATGTCAACAGTAATGCTAATGAGATCATGGTCTCCAATTTCTAGAGGAACAACATCCCATGAGTTAACAATGTCAGGTTTGTTAGTGATAACAAGATCCAGCAATGTTGATGAAGTAGCAGTAACTCTCGTTGGTTTATTTATTACTTGAGTTAATTTGTTATTTCTTATGATCTTATTTAGCTTATTATCATTGGCAAATAAATTATCGTTAAAGTCACCAAGAATAAACGACGCCTTATTTCTCATGCAAACCATTCTTAAAACATCCTGTATATACCCAAAGGTAGCAGCCGGAGCTTTGGGATGTCGGTACAAACATCCAACAACAATTGCTGGTAACTTGCGACACTGTATCGTTACCCATATGTCTTCAATGCCTGTCTGCCTGGGAATCATTAAATCAATTACGTTTGCAGACAAGACATCCTTAACGTAGATACAGACACCGCCACCACGTCCACTGTCACATCGAAATAGGTTATGATTTGGTAAATTGACGAAAACATCCGGGGTATGAGGAAGAAGCCAAGACTCACTGATACATAAAATGTCAATATTTCTCTCTTTGGTTAACAGTGCCACTTCATCAAGATTATTTTGCAAAGACTGGGCGTTTAAATGTTCGATGGTCAAAAAATCTCCATTACTCTTTACAGCGGCAGGATCTTCTTCGCCATTCCCCTATGCGGTGTAATACCCACACAAACGACTCTTGTGACCTACACGTTGGCATATGGTACATAGAACTTTATGGTCAAATCTACAATTAGCTTGCACATGATTGAACTCGCCACAATTAAAGCATCCAGTCTTTTTCCTGTTGTAAAGTTCAGAGTTGTACGAATTAGAGTAACTTCTTTGACCATATTGTGTGTAATTGATGTGTGTCTCTCGCCTCCCGAAACTTTGAGTAGGTGTGTGATTATGAGGTGAGGAAGTTCTACTCCTGTTTTCGAAACCCGAATTGTAAGATCGGAGATTACTGTAAGTCGTTCGAGTTTCTTCCTAAGGCATTCTCCTCAACGCTGAGGCGTATGTGTTGTTACTGTGTCCTCCTATGGCGTCATCTCGACCTGCTTCCTCTTGTCTCGCCGTCATTCCCTCACGTGGGAGGTGGGGGGAGGTTCTCAGTGAAGGTGCAGGGCGGGGACGAGGAAGAGCTCCCTGAGTTGAGGTAGAGAAGGGACGAGATGGAGCTCTCCAAGCAGGCGTATTGGAAGCTTCAGATACACCTCTCTGCGTTGGCATGATGTTGACATAGGAGGGAGCCCTCAGGTCACGTGGTTCGTACGCGTTGAACGAAGCAGTGTGGATGAATGAGTTGAAGAATCGCCGGGAGTTGTCTTGATCTACACGTCGCCTGTCAGCTCTTTGTACTTTATATGTGTTCCAGGAATTCTTAACTTCATTCCATTTAGCACAAAGGTGAAAGTCTGGGCACTGTTTCTTGATGGTGCTTAATAGTTTGATCGCACCGAGCCTATTCAGTGTAAATCCTGAGTCCTCTTCCTCTTCCTTGCTGAAGCTTAGGTCGTCCAGCTCGCCAGTGCCGAGTCTAAAGGTCGAAACAGTGTTTATTATTTCGATACCATTAGTTTCGCCCCATTTCACTAGAAGTTCATTATAGTCCTCTATTTTTGTTAGATTTTCTTGAGTCATCGGCATCGGTACTACCTGGCATACATAGATTTTCATGGCATTGTTCTTGTCCTTCAGTTCACTGATCAGGGAGCCCAGGTTGTCAAGTATCGTTGCTGGCAACTCCTCTTCAAGTATGTCGTTTATGCCATTGTATATTACGTATATAGAGGGAGTCTGAGTTAATTTTTCATTAACCCAGCTTCTCAACAAATCCATGTTTGCACCCGTGATGGTCTTTATCTGGCAGTTCTTGTCAAGATCAGAGCATAAAATATGTCTTAAGTTGGAATCACCGAGGAGGGAATTGGTAGTCGGTGTGGGGGTTACTACCAATGCGTGGTGCTTCTCGTTACTGTCTCTCTGTTCTAACTCAGTAACTCGTTTCCGGGGGACCTCAATTGTTGCGTAAGCAGTTTTCATTTCGGTGTTGAGTAGATCAATTTCCTTGTCCTTTATTTCTAATTTAGACACAAGTTTTGATACTCTTGGTAATTTCTTGAATGTTCATCTCAGTGATGTCATCGTGAAGGGGCGTGTGCGTTATCTCCGTGGTTGGAGAGGATGGCTGTGTGACATCAGATGATGTAGTGTTTTGCTGTGTTGTTTCAGAGGACAAGGGTAATGGTGGTGATTTGTCGAGTATCATGTCAATCAAGTTTTTCTTACTCGTCCATATGTTCGTGATTCCCAGTTCGCGACATAATTTTTGTAAGTCAGGTCTTCTGAATTTCTTGTCCAGAAACTCTCTAGTTGGAAACTCTAGGGAGGCCTCAGGTGGGTGTTGTGAAGCCTGCCCCGCTGGTGTTGAAGAATTATCGACTGTCATGTTGATATTGTCGTTAATCTCAGGTGTTGTTGGAGATTCAGTGTTGGAGTCAGTCATATTAATATCCGTGCTATTCTCTCTCTCTTTATCTAGTAATACTGTAGCAGCGTGGTGTGTTTATCACAGTGCGCTGGTTTCTAGGTATGGTTATCCGTTACCATGACATCGGCGTCAGTGGTCAGTGCGCATGCGCAGAAAATGGCCAGCGGGTCGAGGGAGGGCTTTGTGTGAAGGATTGAATTTTCAGTCTTAAAATACGACTAAGTCTAAAAGGCACTTCACAACATATTTAGCTCCTCGTCATCTATATATATATATATATATATATATATATATATATATATATATATATATATATATATATATATATATATATATATATATATATATATATATATATATATATATATATATATATCCACACACCTGTCGATCCTCTTGAGACTTTCTCGGTATCAGTCAGTCAATCTGTTGATGGAGGACTGGTGGAGAGAGCAATCTGTGTTTGTCTGTTTTTCAGTCAGTCAGTCAGTCAATCTGTTGATGGAGGACTGGTGGAGAGAGCAATCTGTGTTTGTCTGTCTGTCTTTCAGTCAGTCAGTCAGTCAATCTGTTGATGGGGGACTGGTGGAGAGAGCAATCTGTGTTTGTCTGTCTGTCTTTCAGTCAGTCAGTCAGTCAATCTGTTGATGGGGGATTGGTGGAGAGAGCAATCTGTGTTTGTCTGTCTGTCTTTCAGTCAGTCAGTCAGTCAATCTGTTGATGGGGGACTGGTGGAGAGAGCAATCTGTGTTTGTCTGTCTGTCTTTCAGTCAGTCAGTCAGTCAATCTGTTGATGGGGGACTGGTGGAGAGAGCAATCTGTGTTTGTCTGTCTGTCTTTCAGTCAGTCAGTCAGTCAATCTGTTGATGGAGGACTGGTGGAGAGAGCAATCTGTGTTTGTCTGTCTGTCTTTCAGTCAGTCAGTCAGTCAGTCAATCTGTCGATGGGGGACTGGTGGAGACAGCAGCCTGTGTTTGTCTGTCTGTCTTTCAGTCAGTCAGTCAATCTGTTGATGGGGGACTGGTGGAGACAGCAGCCTGTGTTTGTCTGCCGACGTGATTCCTGCCTCCATTGTTTCATTACATATGAAAACTACAAGAACGGGAAGTATTGGTTTTATTTATTAATTGACTGATGTGTGGTGGTGGCATTAGTAGTATTTAGGTGTTCAACTTAATAGGGAATGAAAGTAATGCATATGCGCTGGTGGCTTGAAAGTAACAAGTGGTGATGAAAGGTGGTGGTTTGAGATGGTGGCAGGGCCTGTTACCACCTTCACTGTCCCAAGTCAAGGAGGGAGGCACTTCATTATTGTTACAGCTGCTATTTTACTCACCTACTTCTCTCTCTCTCTCTCTCTCTCATTTTATATTTGCCTGTTGTTTTTTTCTTCCTCTTCCCAAATCCAATCAAACTGTATTTTTGTTGCCAATTTGAGTGTTAACACAACCCAACCTAACCTAACCTTTCTTTGTCTTATTTATTTACCTTTTTTTTTTATTTCTAAGTGTCTCCAAGCCTTTTAAGTGGTAACCTACTTTAATGTAACCTCTCATCACTATTGCAGAGGAGATAATTGGTGGGCTGTGTGTGGTGAGTGCCACATTGTCTGTGAGGGACCCCCAGAGCCACACAGAAGCAGCAGCAGCAGCAGCAGGAGGAGGAGGAAATGGCATCCACCTTCTACCTCACCCAGTGTCACCGGGGCCTCCTCCTCCTCCAGCAGCTGGCCAGGGTGCAGGGACAGGATGAGCAAGGTGAGGAGTGGTGGTGGTGGTAGAATTGATAGCAATGTTCAGTATAGTAGTAAAAATGCTAGTAGAGCTCCTGGATTATATATTTTTAGTAGTATAGTAGTAGTAGTAGTAGTAGTAGTAGTTCCAGCATTTGTTGAAATATACTGATAAAATTATACACTAATAATAATAATAATAATAATAATAATAATAATAATAATAATAATAAATCTATCCAGTCCATTATTGTTGTGTAGAGTTGAGGTGCAAACAAACACCTGTAAGTGTGGACTGCCTTTATTCATCAGTCACACATACAAAAGACAACAACAACTAACACATAAACAACAACAACACAATCAACACATCATTTAATAACAAACAGACAACACTAACAAAGCAAACTCTGTTAATATTCCTTGTAAATTGTGAAAGAAAACAAAAAAAAAAAGAAAAAAAAGGAAAACAAAGATGATGATAATGGTGGTCTTTCCCCAGCAGGTGGTGACAGAGAGGGTGGCCAGCTTGTCCCTCCCTCCTGCCAACCAGCCACAGCACTGGCAGTTGCTGCAGTGAGACTGCCCAGGCACAAGTTTGTGCACGTGTCCAGGACGTGAAGGTGATGGGAACGTGTCCTGTAGGAGGGAGCAGAGCTGTAACAGTACCTGAGTCTGCTGCTGTGCTGGGAGAAGGAGAAAAACATCAGCAGTACTTAGTAGTGGTAGTAGAAGTATTCAGCAGTGGTGGGGCTCTGCTGCTGCTGCTGCTGCTGCTGCAGGCAGTGGTGCAGCTGTTCACTCCTTCACAGCTGCTGCCTTCCCTCAACATACTGTGTCTTCCCGCACCTACAATGAACAACTACGAACAATACCTCTCGTGCAATCAAGCAGCGCTCAGCTGTACTCACCGATAGACTGACCACTAAGAATTACCTGTGGGCCACATGACAAGGCTCACGCCAGCCAGGCTTGGTTGCCAATCAATAACAACAACAACAACATCTTGTGCAATGAAGAACACTGAATAACAACAACACCTCTCCCCTGCATCATCAACAATTAACAACATCTGCTTTGTTTCACTGATGCTGTCCCCCCCCCCCTCTCTCTCTCTCTCTCTCTCTCTCTCTCTCTCTCTCTCTCTCTCTCTCTCTCTCTCTCTCTCTCACCTCACCTCACCTCACCTCACCTCACCTCACCTCACCTCACCTCAGCCCACAGCGCCACAGTATGTCCCCCCACAGTATGTTTACAAACCCACAGTGACTCCCCACAGCCCCTCACCAATAAGTGACCCCTTCACACACACACACACACACACACACACACACACACACACACACACACACACACACACACACACACAGCATAACATACACAAACGCTGCATCTTGTACAATGGCCACAATAAAGAATGGACACACAAAATGGACAAACTTGATTTTGTTCCGACCTGCGTGAATGTAGTGAGGCTCAACATGTACAAGTGAACAGTGAGGAGTGTATTAGATTCAAGACTCAAAGATATTATACACAAAGTACAGGACACAAGTTGATGATGAGTATGGTGAGTCAAGCATTCATCTGTGGCTGGTCTGCCTCTTGAAGCACAGCACTGACCTCTTGCCCCACTTGTTCCAGCAGCCCCTCACTGATCTGTGTGGCAACAGCAGTACTAGTGCTGTGTGTTTGTGTGTGTGTTTAGTTCAAGTCAAGTGGGTTTTCAAGGGTGTTTTTACAGTTGTAGTGACACATTAACAACATTTCTGCATTACTGACAGGGGAAACATTCTTTTAAAAGGCTGGAGTTGAAGTGATGTGGGTTTTCAAGGGTGTTTTTATGGTTACAGTGACAGATTAACATTTCTGCATTACTCACAGGAGAAACACTCTTAAAAGGCTGTAGCTGAAATGATGCAGGTTTTCAAGGGTGTTTTTACAGTTGCAGTGACAGATTAACAACATTTCTGCATTACTGACAGGAGAAACATTGTTTTATAAGGCTTTAGTTGAAGTGACGCGGGTTTTCAAGGGTGTTTTTACAGTTGCAGTGACAGATTAACATTTCTGCATTAGTGACAGGAAACACTTGAGAACCCGACTAAGCGCCCCTGTGGCCTTGGAAACATGCAATATTCTAACACAGGGGGAGGGGAAGCCAGATTAAAAAAAATTTGAGAACTCAACTTGTTCAACAACGCAAGATTACAAACTTGATTCATTACTGCAGAAACACAATTATGCAGCAAGAATTGGGTGTGAATACCTGACACCCTGACACCCTGGTGCGCGCACACACACACACACACACACACACACACACACACACACACACACACACACACACACCCCTGGGCCAGTCCTGTGCAGCAGAGTTGGGCAATGTCTGACGTCACTTTGGCTGTCCTTGGCGATGATCCAGTACAGCAGTGACACTTAACTCACTGTCAGACAGACAGAGACAGAGAGAGAGAGAGAGAGAGAGAGAGAGAGAGAGAGAGAGAGAGAGAGAGAGAGAGAGAGAGAGAGAGAGAGAGAGAGAGAGAGAGAGAGAGAGAGAGAGAGAGAGAGAGAGAATATCAACAATTTTTATTTGCAACAACAACAAAAACAACAACTTACTTTCTCCTTTTCCTCCTTCTCCTCCGACTCCTCCTGCCCTCTTCTCCTCATGCTCTTCCTCTTCTTCCTCCTCCTCCTCCTCCTCCTCTTCCTTTTCTTCCTCCTCTTTCTTCTGTGCTGTGCTTGTCCTCCTCTTCTTCTCAGCTACCTCCTCTTCCTCTTGTGTCTTCCCCAAGAGTTCAGGGAAGACTGGAATCCTTGCCAGTAACTTCAGGTCCTCTTTAAAACTGTAAGTAGTAGTAGTAGTAGTAGTAGTAGTAGTTGTAGTAGTGACACACACACACACACACACACACACACACACACACACACACACACACACACACACACACACACACACACACACCAGTTTGGAAGAACTCTAAGCTAACCAAACTTAACCTAAGCTAACCTAAGCTAAGGTAAGCTATCTGGCAATACTGACCTGTTTGTCTGGGGGCACCTTGACAGCATTGTGTATTGCACCCTTCAACACCTCAACACTGCACAAAATAAATAAAACAAATATTATTATTATTATTATTATTATTATTATTATTATTATTATTATCATTATTATTATTATTATTATTATCATTATTAGTGTGATTGTTGCCTCAGATGGTTCAGCTAACTATAGGCTTACTCAAGTACCTATGTAGGCCTGTGTATATTGACAGGTCACAAAATCTGTAGGCCTATGTATATTGACTGGTCACAAAATCTGTAGGCCTATGTATATTGACAGGTCACAAACACACACACATTGATATCATTCTAATTACATAAATACCTTTGCCAAAAAATACATCTCTCTCTCTCTCTCTCTCTCTCTCTCTCTCTCTCTCTCTCTCTCTCTCTCTGCCTACCTCTCTAGTGCTAGGTTCATGTCAAAGGTCATCATGGTGCCAGTGTCAACAAGGAAAACGTAAATCATGGTGGCTCAGTTGAGGTCAGGTCAGGTCAGCCAGCCAGTCGTCCAATCACAATCCACAAAGCTCTGGGCCAATGGGAGGGCTGACGGTGATCCCCTGTTGACCAATAAGATGGCTTGGTTTTTGCTTGGCTGAGAGAGAGAGAGAGAGAGAGAGAGAGAGAGAGAGAGAGAGAGAGAGAGAGAGAGAGAGAGAGAGAGAGAGAGAGAGAGAGAGAGAGAGAGAGAGAGACAGAGAGAGAGAGAGAGAGGTTAGATTAGGTTGCTTTAGACTTCGTTGTGTTAGGTTAGGTGAGGTGAGGTTAGGTTAGGGGTGGGTCAGGCTAGGTCAACGCATCACCTGTGGTACAAATGCATCAAAAACACCTTTGGTCATTTTCTTATAGCATCACCTTAGTTATCCTGCTAAATTTGCACCTACAACCAACACTGCCATCCTCTTTACTTCTTGCACCATACCCTAACCTAACCTAACTCTAACCTAACCTAACCTGATCTAACCTAACCTGACTTAAGCTAACCTAACCTCACCTAACCAAAGCTAACCTAACTCTAACCTAACCTAACCTGACTTAAGCTAACCTAACCTCACCTAACCAAAGCTAACCTAACTCTAACCTAACCTAACCTGACTTAAGCTAACCTAACCTCACCTAACCAAAGCTAACCTAACCTAACCTGATCTAACCTAACATAACCTAAGCTAACCTAACCTCACCCAACCAAGGCTAACCTAACCTAACCTGACCAAAGCTAACCTGACCTCACCCAACCAAGGCTAACCTAACCTAATCTGACCAAAGCTAACCTGACCTCACCTAACCTAAACTACCCTAAGCTACCTAACTCAAGCCACTAGCTGCATCAGACAACAACAAGAGGTGCCCCTGTCTTGGCAAGCTTCACACTGCCGCAGTGTCAGTCACACTGCAGCCATCAAGGAGAAAGCACGTGGGCACCTTCTCTCTGTCTCAACGACTCGTGTGGCTTGACATGCGTACGCACGCACACACATATTTATTTACTTGCGTGTGTGTGTGTGTGTGTGTGTGTGTGTGTGTGTGTGTGTGTGAGTGCAGCATGTCAGTGTAGTGAGCAGTGTTGTTTGTAGAAGGTGTGTTTACTTCAAGATTATTCAAACCATTTGTGTGTGACATGCACATTTGTGACAAGCCAACAACAGCTCTGTTTGTTTGGGCAGCACGTTAATTTTAGCATTAAGAACAGAGAAGGCTTCCGTGCTGGAACACACTGCATGCCACTCACCAAACCACTCATGCTAATCCCACTCATTTTCTTCACCTACAAATACAAGTTGTTGCAAATGTCATAATTTATTGATTTATTTCATCAGTGTAGGTGGTTTTCAATGACACAACTCCAGTTCTGCACTGCACACTGTTTGTTTGTTTGTGTTTGTGTTACTGTGTCTTAGTTGTTCACACCATAAAAAGGGTGAGTGTTCAGTGGTGGAGTGTGAACACCTTGCCTCAGAGGAAAGGGTCAATGCATGTTGGTGTGTTGGTGTTGCACATGTTTCTGTCCCTTGCTAATGTTCAAAAGTCAACAAAAGGTGCACTCAGTAATTGCAAAGGAGGAAAATGACTTTAAATCTACAGTTGTGTTTACTGACCAGCGCACCACTGGTGTGCCAAGCCCCACACACCAGTGTGCTCACTGCTGCACCCGTCCACCTGTCCACGGTGCACAACAACCTCACGGCTTAACACAACACAACACAACACAACACAAGCTAACCTAACCCAACATATTACCAAACCTAACCTAACCAAACCTAACTTAACCTAACCAAACCTAACTTAACCTAACTTAACCTAATGAAACCTAACTTAACCTAACCAAACATAATATTACCAAACCTAACCTAACCAAACCTAACTTAACCTAACCAAACCTAACTTAACCTAACCAAACCTAACTTAACCTAACCAAAACTAACCTAACCAAACCTAACTTAACCTAACTTAACCTAACCTAACCTAACTTAACCTAACCAAACATAATATTACCAAACCTAACCTAACCAAACCTAACTTAACCTAACCTAACCAAACCTAACTTAACCTAACCAAACCTAACTTAACCTTTCACCGCCTCAATCATCCTTTCATTCGCCTCTCTACACAGTCCCAGCAACAACACCATCCATTCCTTTCCTGTCTTCTCCACTCTTTCATTCCTATCATGCCCTAACTCAGTCAGCATCACTTGCATCATCTCATTCCTGTCTCTGGCATACTTCACACACTCCAGCACCACATGTTCCACCGTCTCATCCTCTCCCATGTCACACATCTGGCACACTTTGCTGCGGGACTCAGACCACCTGTAACTCCTTGCATTCACATCCATACACTGTGCCCTCGCTCGGAAGAGAAGATCACCACCCAGGCTTCCATCACACCACCTTTCATACCTCAGGGCCTCTTTCTCCTTGTACCATTCCAAGGTCTTCTTTCTTTCCATCTCATTCTTCCATTCATTCAATCCCACACATTTCACTTCTCTGTCTATCTCATTCTTCCATTTTCTCACATCCCATTCGGCTCCCACTCTGCCTCCTCTTGTTACCACCCATTCACGCTCATTTTGATTCCTACCAGCCATTCTTATCGCCCACACAACTTGCAATCCATTCCTGTCTGTCATTCTCATGCATCTCTTCCTCCATTTGCTTCCACTTTCATTCCACAGGTACACTTTCCTTGCTATTCTTGCATCATCCATTCTGTCAAGCCTAATCTTGTACCTAAGTGTGGCTTTTGTCAGTCTTTCTCTGAAGGTGCTCCATCCCATGTCACCTCTCAAGGCTTCAACTGCTGTGCACCTCGGTGCACTCAGTGCCATCCTTGCTACTCTATTCTGGCCCACTTCTAACTTATCAATTTCACTTTCATTCCATGCAATCACATCCATACCATACATTATACATGGCACAGCCACACTCTTCCACACTTCTCTCAACACATCATACTTACTTGCTCTCATCCTTGCCGCGCTTCCCAATCGACCTACCCACTGGTTTAGCATACTTATCTTTTCATTCTTTGCCTTTGCACACCCACTAGGACTCCTCCTCCTCCCTAAGTACTTGTATTCTTGCACCTGTCTCAACTCATTCTCTCCAAGTCTCCATACCACATTACTTTCATCCTCTGACCTATTCACAATCATTACTTTGCTTTTCTCACTGCTAAACCTTACTCCAAAGTCTTTACCATAGCCATCCACTACATCCAACAAACTTTGAAGCTCATCTGCCGATTCACTCATAACAACTACATCATCTGCATAAAGGAGCACACATACTTTATCATTCCCCACACTTACCCCTACATTCATTCTTCTCATCCTGGCTGCTAGCTCCTCTGTATACAGGCTAAAAAGGGTTGGTGACAATATACAGCCCTGCCTAACTCCTCTCTCACTCTTTACCCAGTCTGTTTCTATGTCTCCTAGCCTGTATCTAGCTCTTGTGTCCACATACATACTTTGCACTATGTTAACTATCTTTGCACTCAATCCAATCTTTTCTAAGACTCTACCTAACATTTCTCTGTTCACTCTATCATAAGCTTTCTCTATATCCAAAAAACCTAGGTACAATTTACCCCCATCCTTCTTTTTCTTCTCAATCATTTCATTCACCACAAACATATTGTCCTCAGCTCTCCTGTCCCTACGAAAACCATTCTGTTCTTCACCCAGCATTCCAGCTCTCTCAATCCATTTACACAGTCTCTCATTCAACACTGCACTGAAAACTTTACCTATTGTATTCACTAATGCAATTGGCCTGTAGTTCTTCAGCTCATTCTTACTCTTAAATCCTCCCTTATGCAACAGACACACTCGGCTCTCATTCCACTTTCTTGGCACTCTCTCTTCATCCCACACTCGGTTGAATAACTCAGTCATTCTGTCTATCACTACCTCCCCACCATTCTTGTAGAACTCATAGGGTATATCATCTGGACCTGCTGCCTTGCCATTCTTCTGCCTTCTCACACACCTCTCCACTTCATCCCTACTGATTCTTTCATCCAGTTCATCTGCATTCTTTCTTTCCAGTGTTACACATTCTTCTCTCACACTAAACATCTCACCTACCCCACCTACTTCTTCCCAGAACCCTTTGATTGCCTCCCTGATTCCATCCTTCTCTGTTATAACTACACCCTCCACTTTTAGACTCTCCACACCAACACTGCCTGACATATTCTCACCTCTCATGAACTTGTACCATTCACGGCCATCTTCCATACCTTTCTCCCTTAAAGATTGAATCACTCTCCTTTCACTCTTCACTTTAGCATTCATTATCATTCGTCTCGTCAACCGCTGCTGCTTCACATACGCTGTCCATGCATTCTGATACTCATTCTCTGCCTCATCACTTTCATGCCTCTTTTTCCTCAGCCATCTACACTGTCTACTCATTCTCTTTCGCTCCTTCCTAGCTGCTCTGATTTCATCATTCCACCATGGTTTACATACATTCTTTCTTCTACCTACTCTCACAAACCCTATCTGGTTCTCAGCAGCACCCCTCACGTCCTCAACCAGTTTCTCATTCAGACGCTCCACGTCATGCACACTTTCGTCATCCCAGCTTCTCTCACTCAGATCAACCTGAAATTTCTCCCACCCTACATCTCTCAGTCTCCACTTCTTTTTCTTACTTGCCACTTTCACTTCATTCCCACCCTGCATCAAGCACTCCACCACCAGCATGTTGTGATTGGACACAATATCAACCAAACCATCCTCATCTATCCACATGTGCGACACAATTTCACGCATTCTTCCATTCACCAACATGTAGTCAATTGCCGATTCCTGTTCTCTTGCACTCCAAGTCACACGCCCCTCAGCCAAAGTAACATTCAGATTTTCCAGCTCCAGTTCATCAACAAACTCTCCAAGCATTTCACCATTCCTGTTCACCTGTTCCCCCAGTATTCCCACATGTGCATTCATGTCACCCATAATTAGCACTCTCTCCTCTCCATGCTCTCTCACAACTTTCTTAAGTATGTCATACTTCCTCCTATTTTCCCTCTCTGCTCTTTCACCCATGACAGTCATATATGCTACCACCAGTACCACCTTCTCTGGTCTACCACGACCATCCATGCATTCCACTCTTACTGCAAGCACATCCTCACTACTTGTACACTCCCCCACATCAATCTCCTCTACTTTCAGTCCTCTTTCTTTCTTGTAGAGTAGGGCTACGCCTCCTCCCAGTGTTTCCTGTGCCTTACGCCCCTTTCCAATCATAACATACTCGCATCCCTCCATTCGTACATCATCTCTCAGGTGAGTCTCAGGAGCCCGACTAAGTCGAACCTCCACTCCCTGAGCTCCTTGCATACATCCTCAAACTTGCCCACACCCCATCCTCTCACATTCATACAGCCAATCTTCACACATTTACTTGCCTGGTTAGTCTCTTTTCTTTCATGTTTGCTGACATCAGTGGGTCCTCCTCGTCATGCGTCGTCCACACAACACACCTGCCTCGCCCTCATCCACTCGGCCAGTCGACGTCCTAGCCTCTCATTCCCGTTGTGGTTGAGGTGGACCCCGTCTCTCCCGAAGAATTTGTCCTGGTCAAGGATCCCATCCATGTCCAGGAAGCTCATGTTGCCCTTCTTCTCTGCCATCCATTCCATCTTGATCTTCATTCATTCCATGCATATCTTGCGGTTCGTTTCTCTTCTGACCTTCTCATACTGCACTCCTTCCCGTGGGCGCCGCAGGACCCACCACCACAGCCACACACATCTTCTTCTCTTCTGCTGCCCTTACTGCTTCTATCACTTCCTTTACCGTGTCTTCAGCACCTGCCTCTACTAAGTTGTTGCCTCCTCCTTGGACAACTAGCAGGCTTCTCTCTTCCATTTCTTGCACTTCTTCCTTGACTTTCCTCTTGACGTCTTGGATCTTAGCACCTCCCATGCTGGTGCACTCAATTTCCCTTCTCACAAAGTCGGGAGTCTTCCTTACCATGCTGTCTCCAATGACACGTACTGGGGCTTTCTTGATTACCATTCTCTTCTTCCTTGGGCGTCTGTCTGTTCTGGCCACTTCCACCACTTCTTGCTGGTCTTTTCTCTCTTCAGTCTTCGTCGTCTGTGCTTCTGCCTCTTTCATCAGGTTTTCTGTCTGGGTGCTCTGCTCCACTCTCTCTTCTTTTTCCTCATCCTGGTTCCTCCATTCATTGAGGCTCTTGCTCAGGCATTCCCTGCAGAGGAACACCAGAAGCTCGAACCCCAGCGCCTTCATGTTGGCCTCCCTCATGCCCACACAGGCTACATGGAACCAGGCCATGCATCTCTCGCATGCCACAGCCCTTTGCCTGTTCGCCACACTCTCTTCGCATGAACCACACGTGCTCATCACCATTTTCAGGGTATTTCAGCACACAGGCAAGAAAAATAAACCACAAAACTCAGAGAAAACTCAGAGAGCAAGGCAAAGGAACTGTTGTGGCGTCTACTAACAATGACGATGATCTTGATCTTGATGTTGTTGTTATTCTTCTTGTGACGTATTCCGCAGGTCGGCTGCTTGAGAGCACGGGGTCAACATGTCTCCTCTAATTAAACACCCAAACTCCCTCAGGCGTACTTCCCAGGCGTGCACAAGGGACTTTTTTATCTCTTTTAGGGTCCCTTCCCTTTCTTCCTTGCCACGACACACTGGCAGCACTGTCAGCGTGCCTCTGTGTGTAAGCTGGAGGAGGCAGTAGACACCTGCCGAAACGATAATCACTCCCAGTGAGGTGTGCAGCACTGGATGAGGGGGTGCTGTGAACTTATCATTAAACCCAGCTGTGACCTCACTGAATGTTTCCCTCTGTGTTTCACAACACAAGGGGGCAGTCACAGCCTGCCCTCTAAAGACAACTCTCTTCCTCCACACAAAACTACAAGCACCTAATAACACACACACCCTTCACTCTAAAATATTAAAATCATCATGACGACTCCTACACCAGCCTCGGAGTCCCCATCTGGTGAGGGGACCATAAATGTCCCCAGGTCGGACTGCCTTTCTGTCGACGACCCTAAGTGTCTTGACACCCCTCTCAACTTTTTCTTCATTAACTTGTGCAACATTCGCGGTCTAAGATCTAATTTTCAATCTGTAGAACACCACCTCTCCTCTTCTAAACCTCATCTTCTTTTCCTCACTGAAACTCAGGTGTCTGAGGCAACTGACAGTAGCCCCTTTTCTGTTCCCTCCTACTTTCTCTATCCTCATTTTCGATCCAAAGCTGGATGCTGCGTTTATGTGCGCAATGACTTAACCTGCTCTCGTGCCCACGCTCTTGAATCTTCAGAGTTTTCCACCATCTGGCTACGGCTACAGAGTCACTCTCATACTAAATTTATCTGTGCTGTATACCTCTCACCTAACTCCTCTGATTATAAGAAATTCTTTGACAACTTAACTTCCAAAGTGGAGCACATTCTGACCCTCTTCCCTCTTGCAGAGATCTCCATTCTTGGAGACTTCAATGTTCACCACCAGCTTTGGCTTTCCTCTCCCTTCACTGACCATCCTGGTGAACTAGCCTACAACTTTGCTATCCTCCATGACCTAGAGCAATTGGTGCAACACCCTACTTGTATTCCTGACCGTCTTGGAGATACGCCCAACATTCTTGACCTTTTCCTGACCTCTAATCCTTCTGCTTATGCTGTCACCCTTTCTTCTCTGTTGGGCTCCTCCGATCACAATCTCATATCTTTATCTTGTCCTATCACTCCAATCCCTCCTCAGGATCCCCCTAAGCGAAGGTGCCTCTGGCGTTTTGCCTCTACTAGTTGAGGGGACCTGAGGAGGTATTTTGCTGATTTTCCTTGGAATGACTACTGCTACCGTGTCAGAGACCCGTCTTTGTGTGCTGAGCGCATAACAGAGGTGATAGTGTCTGGCATGGAGGCATACATTGCTCACACTTTTTCTCGTCCTAAACCTTCTAAACCTTGGTTTAACACAGCTTGTTCTCGTGCTATACATGATAGAGAGGTGGCCCACAAAAGGTACTTAAGCCTTCCATCACCAGAATCTCATGCACTTTATATTTCTGCCCGGAACCATGCCAAGTCTGTTCTCCAACTAGCCAAAAACTCCTTCATTAACAGAAAATGTCAAAACCTTTCAAGATCTAACTCCCCTCGTGATTTCTGGCATCTAGCCAAAAATATCTCCAATAACTTTGCTTCTTCTTCTTTCCCTCCTCTATTTCAACCAGATGGCACCACTGGTATCACATCTATTTCTAAAGCTGAACTCTTTGCTCAAACCTTTGCTAAAAACGCTACCTTGGACGATTCTGGGCTTGTTCCTCCCTCTCCTCCACCCTCTGACTACTTCATGCCACGTATTAAAATTCTTTGCAATGATGTTTTCCGTCCCCTCGCTGGCCTAAACCCTCGGAAGGCATATGGACCTGATGGGGTCCCTCCTATTGTTCTCCGAAACTGTGCCTCCGTGCTTGCACCTTGCCTAGTCAAACTCTTTCAGCTCTGTCTGTCAACATCTACCTTTCCTTCTTGCTGGAAGTTTGTCTACATTCAACCTGTCCCTTAAAAGGGTGACCGTTCTAATCCCTCAAACTACCGTCCTATTGCTTTAATATCCTGCCTATCTAAAGTTTTTGAATCTATCCTCAACAGGAAGATTCTTAAACATCTACCACTTCACAACCTTCTATCTGATCGCCAGTATGGGTTCCGTCAAGGCCGCTCTACTGGTGATCTTCTGGCTTTCCTTACCGAGTCTTGGTCATCCTCTTTTACAGATTTTGGTGAAACTTTTGCTGTTGCCTTGGATATATCAAAAGCTTTTGATAGAGTTTGGCACAAAGCTTTCATTTCCAAACTACCCTCCTACGGTTTCTATCTTTCTCTCTGTAACTTCATCTCAAGTTTCCTTTTTGACCGTTCTATTGCTGGTGTGATAGACGGTCACTGTTCTTCTCCTAAATCTATTAACAGTGGTGTTCTTCAGGGTTCTGTCCTGTCACCCACTCTCTTCTTATTATTCATTAATGATCTTCTAAACCAAACTTCTTGTCCTATCCACTCCTACGCTGATGATACCACCCTGCACTTTTCCACGTCTTTTCATAGACGTCCAACCCTTCAGGAGGTAAACATATCACGCAGGGAAGCCACAGAACGCTTGACTTCTGATCTTTCTAAAATTTCTGATTGGGGCAGAGCAAACTTGGTATTGTTCAATGCCTCAAAAACTCAATTCCTCCATCTATCAACTCGACACAACCTTCCAGACAACTATCCCCTCTTCTTCAATGACACTCAACTGTCCCCCTCTTCTACACTGAACATCCTCGGTCTGTCCTTCACTTATAATCTGAACTGGAAACTTCACATCTCATCTCTAGCTAAAACAGCTTCTATGAAGTTAGGTGTTCTGAGACGTCTCCGCCAGTTTTTCTTACCCCCCCAGCTGCTAACTCTGTACGTGGGCCTTATCCGTCCATGTATGGAGTATGCTTCACATGTCTGGGGGGGGGGGGGTTCCACTCATACTGCTCTTCTAGACAGGGTGGAATCAAAAGCTTTTCGTCTCATCAACTCCTCTCCTCTAACTGACTGTCTTCAGCCTCTCTCTCACCGCCGCAATGTTGCATATCTAGCTGTCTTCTACCGCTCACTCAAACAAAGCTACAACGTAAATCCCTTTGCTCCTCCTCCTCACAAAATTTTGCGTTTGTTTAACTTCTTTATCTTGTTATTCATGAGCCACCCAAATAAGCGGTGCAGCCATTACATATCACTGGTATGACTATAAGTGCCCACATCTCCCCTGCCTTTGCTGCAGTGTTGCGGCACATCCCCTCTGTGTATTCCGTCACGAAGGAAAGTCAAGCGTGGCACAGTTTTGAGCGTAGTCCCCCGCGGTGACATTGGTGCAGTCACCCCTTCCATCAACGCAGTCTTCAAAGAGAACGGCACAGATTGACGGTGAACATAAGAAATAAGGGAAACTGCAAGAAGCGACCAGGCTTACACGTGGCAGTCCCTATATGAAACACACCTACCTATTTCCATCTGCTATCCCCATCCATAAACTTGTCTAATCTTCTTTTAAAGCTCTCTATTGTCCTAGCACTAACTACATGATTACCGAGTCCGTTCCACTCATCTACCACTCTAAAGTGACTAAAGCAAAGTTACAAAGTCAACCTACAGTTAATAATAATAATAATAATAATAATAATAATAATAATAATAATAGTAATAGGAGCACTAGTGTAATTGAGGGTGCAGCGCGGCCTTTCACTTCCACCTGAAGGAAAATGAGAAGCAAGATTTATGTTTGTACAATAATTTTATTGAGAAGCAAAATGAGACAGTGTGAATATTAATAACAGAAGTGTTTGCCGCTGAAAACTTTCGTGTTGTTAGTGAAGGACCAATGCGTGGAGCGGTGTGTCCTGCCGCCAATATTCACACCAACAACCGCCACCATCACAACACACTGCCATCACCACAACGTGCACTCTGAACTTTACATGTGTGTCCGTCTGTCTGTATGTCTGTCTGTCTGTCTGTCTGTATGTATGTATGTGTGTGTGTGTGTCTGTCTGTCTGTCTGTTTATGGATGTGTGTATGTGTTTGCTTGTCTACTCAAAAATAAATAAATAAATAAATAAATGATGGTGGCAGTGATGTGGTGTGTGGTGTGGTGCAGCAGTGCCGTGCCAGCACCACGCCACACTGCACCACAGTCACCTCAGCAGTGGGGCAGTGCCGGGCTGCCTCCTGCACCTCCTCCAGGCCCCGCACCACCTGGCCAGAGACACCAGGCCAACCACCACCACGCTGCCTGTCCCTGGTGCATGACCAAGCACCCCGGGTAGCGTCACCACCGCCACCACCACCACCACCACCGCCGCCTGGCCAGACTGCCAGCACTCACCCTGGCCAAGGTGAAGCAGCACGGGGCTCCCTCTCCCATCACCTACCTGGCAGTCTCCTCCCCGCAATTCTTGCACCTCAAACACAACTTGTTTTTTGTTGGAAATAATGATAATAAATTTAATTATGAAGTTTAATGAACTTATATGTTTTTTTTTTTTTTTGATGCAAAGTTAGTTAGTTTAATATAACAGATCTGATTACACTTTCTGCTATTTGTCATTTAGTGCAAAAAATTATTTGTTTGTTAACTGTGTAATGGAGTGTGTTGTGTCACGAACACTGGCCTGCTTTACTACAACAACAACAACAACAACAACAACAACAACAACAACAACAGCATGGCCTCATCACTCACACAAGCTTACTAAACAAAAAAAAATTAGATAAAACAAAATAAATAAATAAAAAATAAATAAAATAAAGCAACAATAACTTTAATACAGAAAAATCTAATTTAAATCAAATAAATTATTTTTTTTAATATTTTAAGAAAAATCATGCTTTTTTTCAATCTTGACAAACAGTCTCATTATTTACCTCATTGTAGCCCAATCCAGCCCAATCCAGCTCACTCCAACTCATTCCAGCCCAATCCAGCCCAATCCAGCCTATTCCAGCCCAATCCAGCCCAATCCAGCTCACTCCAACTCATTCCCGCCCATGTTAGCCCAATCCAGCCCAATCCAGTCAATTCCGGCCCAATCCAGCCCATTCTAGCCCAATCCAGCTCATTGTAGCCCAATACAGTCCATTCCAGCCCAATCCAGTCAATTCCAGCCCAATCCAGTCAATTCCTGCCCAATCCAGTCCATTCCAACCCAATCCAGCCCACTCTAGCCCAATCCAGCCCATTTCAGGCCCATTCTAGCCCAATCCACTTACCCACCACTCTGAAAACCAATCTCTCTCTCTCTCTCTCTCTCTCTCTCTCTCACCACCACCACTACTACTACTACTACTACTACTACTATCACCACCACTACTACTACTACTACTACCACCATCACCACCACCACTACTACTACAGTCACGCAGGTAGAGGTTGGAGGGCAGCAGTTGGAGGTAACAGTGACCATAGGGAAATTAGGTACAATTTAAAATGGGAATAAACTGTTAGAAGCAAAAAGACTAGTAAAATACCTGACTTTAAGAGAGCACACTTTGAGGAATTAAAAAGGTATCTCCAAGGACTGGACTGGCAAGGGATGCAGGGTGAGGTCAGGTCAGGGACGGAGTTCAGAGAGATAAGGTAGGATGAGAGGCGAGGTGAGGCGCGAGGGTGTAGGACAACAGGAGGCAAACGAACACAATACAAGCCTCTTACAACACAACACAAAACAACATACTGCCTTCTTACAACACAATACAACACAGTACAGTACACTTCCCTCACACAACACAACTCAACACAAAACAACACACGACCTCTGACTACACACCACAACCCAACACACGCCCCCTTATAACACATATCTATCACAACACAACACTGCCCTACATAACTCACACACACACACACACACACACACACACACACGCGCACACACACACACACAGAAATGATCCGTGCTAATGAACACACAGGGCAAGTCAGCATACAAGCAACAAATGAACAGCACGTCACGGGATTCAGAGCAACACGTGAGGAAGGATTTGAGCAGAATAGAAAAATTGTTGCAATAAGTGATGAACGCGCAGTGAAGAGAAAAAAAAATATTGCAGGGATTAACTTGGTACTCTGTCCTCGCTATTGCTGTCAACAACACGAGCAGTAACAGCAGCGACACGTGGCATTAAATAACAACTATAACAAATGAATGATAGATCAAGGTACCGCATTCACTTGCTAAATAGATATGTACAGTGCATGACCGTGAATAAGTTTGAGTAATTGATTAATATGATTGGCTGAGTGGGTGAGACAAGTGACTCATTAAGAAACAAAACGTAGCAGCCGACGTGAATGAATGAGTAACTGAATGAATGAATGAATGAATGAATAAGAAAATAATAAATAAATAAATAAATAAGACAATTAAGGACTAACTTCATAGAATTTATGGTGGCATCGTTACTTATAAAACAAACAAACAACTACAACAACAACAACAACAACAACAACAACAACAACAATAACGCAATATTCCAGAAACATGGATAAAAAACAAAAAAACAACAAAAAAAAACAGACCGAGAGACAGACACACAGGCAGGCAGTCAGACAAACAAAGTGGCAAGCAGACAAGCAAACACGTATTGACACAAACATGCATAAGGATAACAAAAAAAAAAACGGAAAAACAGACAGAAAAACAAACAGACAGAAAAAAAAACTGACAGAAAAAAAACGAACACACACACACACACACACACACACACACACACACACACACACACACACACACACACACACACACACACACACACACACACACACACACACACATTAACAAAGGAGGCTAACAGGACACTCAGAAATAAAGAATACTGCAAATTGCAACGTAAGTTTGGGGCAAAATTGGTCAGTTTTAGGCAGCAAGACTTGTGGTGGTGTGATAAAAAATGGACTTTCATAGCCTCTCTCTCTCTCTCTCTCTCTCTCTCTCTCTCTCTCTCTCTCTCTCTCTCTCTCTCTCTCTCTCTCTCTCTGATTATGTTTGTTAGTACTGGGAAAGTGATATTCTCTCTCTCTCTCTCTCTCTCTCTCTCTCTCTCTCTCTCTCTCTCTCTCTCTCTCTCTCTCTCTCTCTCTCTCTCTCTCTCTCTCTCTCTGATTATGTTTGTTAGTACTGGGAAAGTGATATTCTCTCTCTCTCTCTCTCTCTCTCTCTCTCTGATTATGTTTGTTAGTACTGGGAAAGTGATATTCTCTCTCTCTCTCTCTCTCTCTCTCTCTCTCTCTCTCTCTCTCTCTCTCTCTCTCTCTCTCTGATTATGTTTGTTAGTACTGGGAAAGTGATAGTCTCTCTCTCTCTCTCTCTCTCTCTCTCTCTCTCTCTCTCTCTCTCTCTCTCTCTCTCTCTCTCTCTCTCTCTATCTATCTATCTATCTATCTATCTATCTATCTATCTTTTCATCTATCTCTATCTTTCTGTCTATCTATATTTATCTATCTATCTATCTACCAGTCTATCCATCTATCTATCAATTAACCTCACACAAGTGCATCATTATTACTTCCCAGCTCGCCAGCACAGTACGTGTCTGTACATTCCCAGCACGTTGTGAAAGGCCACTAAAGGGGAAGGGGCGAGGTGGTAGCAACGCCTTTTCTCTGTGCTTATTCACGTAGTGAGGAAAGTAGAGACAGACGAGGGGTGATTTTACAGAGTCCTCGCTGAACCCTGATGGATGAGCCTGGTCTTGTCAATACCTACTTTGTTTGATAGGAATGACTGGGTTAGGTTAGATTAGTGTTGTTGCTGGTGTTGTTGTTGTTGTTGTTGTTGTTGTTGTTAATGGTGGGATTTTGGTGATTTTAGTGGGCTGGTTGTTGCAGTTGTGATGGTGGTAATGGTGGTGAGTAGTAGTAGTAGTAGTAGTAGTAGTAGTAGTAGTAGTAGTCGCACCACCATCAACAACACCACCACCACCACCACCACCACCAGTAACAGCAGAAGTAACAGTAAAAGTCAGATCATATCATGTTAACTTATACCAATATT
>NC_087155.1:295000-302500 GCF_035594125.1 Scylla paramamosain
TTCTCTCCCCCTGAGCTACTAACCCACTGAATGGCTCCAATTTGACCTCTTGACTGTTAATGACACACGTTTCACTTCACTTGGGTTACCTTAGATAAATAACACACAGAGCCGAAATAGAACAGCAGGCCTCGGAAGGTTCCAAGCACCTCATTGTTTACGTCTTTTGAAATTATTCTCTCAGATTGCTACACATTTCCATTCGTTCGTGGCCGTGACAAGTAGATCAAAGGGTCTAGTGTAAGCGCAGTGTGTGATTTCAAAGCGCGAAGTGACATCAACAGGAGTGATCGAGTCTCAAATGTTTTAGTGGCCCAGTCAGAATCGTAAAGGGAAGTGTGTGTTTCTGAACATGTAGTGCTGAGATCAATTTTAGGGGGTACTGAAAAATGCTGCGTATATTGTAAGGCGGTACAATGTAAACGCTCCTTGCAAGGCACACCAAACTATCGGGAGTGTACTTTTATATTTGATGAAGTTTGCCTCATTTCAACTGTTAATACAACTTTAGTTAATACAACCAGATATTAGAATTAACGGGCGCGGGAGTGTCCAGACTAGACGCAAGGGGTGCTGAGGTCGCAAAAAAAGGTTAAAAAATGTTAGTCTATGGAGAGATGAAGTAGTAAGTGTCACATTGTCATTGGCAGTAAAGTGTTAACAAAGCTACAAGAAAAGAAAATGTGAACTTCGTTACAGTACAAATGAGGATAAAGAATACTTGTAGCCATCCTGTCCTCGCCTGATGTATGACACAAGCACAGGGAAGGAGGGACAGAAACACCTAAACAGAGAAGAGGAATAAAAATGTTAAAAAAAGAGGAAAGAAAAAGAAAAAAAGAAGGAAAAAATGAGGATAAAAGAAGAAAAAAAAAACAGTTGTTGGTACATAGACAACAAAAGAAAGCTTATACAAAGGAGTATTATTAATTATTTTACTGGAGAAAGAAAAAGAAAGGAAAAAGAAGCTTAAAAAGGAAAAAACAAAGTAGATGCATAAATAAAGAAAGGAAGTTATTACACAAAAGGGAATTACAAATTATGTTGTTAGACAAGGAGAAAATAAACAAAAATAAATAAAAATGTAGAAAAATGAGTTAGCATGAGAGAGAGAGAGAGAAAAAAAAAAAAAAGGTTGATGCATAGACATAAGAAAGGAAAATTATTACATAAAGGAGGATGATTGACTTTTGTTCCTGTCTACACTACAGAGTCAGGAATGATTGTTTTGTCCCCACCGAGAAGTTAATGTACACAGGAAGGACTGGTAAATATTAAAGGCAAACAGATAAACATGATGACTAGATAATGATGATGCAAAACAAAGAGATTACTTTTCAACAACAATCTGAGGAATTAATGTCCACAGGCAGAGCAGGGAAATGTCAAAGGTAAACAGATAAACACCAAAAACAAAATAATAACACAAAAATAAGATGATTACTATTTCAGCAAAATTACAAAATGAGAACAAGGTATGATCACTTTCTCGTCTAAACAATTAGTACACACAGGTACGGCACGATACAGCAAAGGTAAATATTTACACACAACAAATAAATAATAATATTAATAATAATAATAATAATAATAATAATAATAATAATAATAATAATAATAACAATAATAATAATAATAATAATAACAATAATAATAATGAGTAATAATGATAATAATAATAATAATAATAATAATAATAATAATAATAATAATAATAATAATAATAATAATAATAATATTACTACTACTACTACTACTACTACTACTACTACTACTACTACTACTACTAATAATAATAATAATAATAATAATAATAATAACAACAACAAGATGATTACTTTCCTAGCAACACTACCAAGAGCGAGAGAGACAAGAAGAATCAGTCTCACCTGTGCAATTAACATGCAAAGGTAAATGAGAGATAAACACTAAGGGTAGATACAACACCTGAACTAAATAATATTACAAGAACAAGGTAATTAATATTTTCCATCGCCACAAAAGGAGAACCAAGACTAATAACTTTCTCACCTAAGGAGTGAACACACACAGGTAAGGCAGGTGAGATGAAAGGTAAACACACAAATAACTCAGTAACAATCACACAGAAGGAACATTACTTATTGAAATACAAAACCCAGACAGTAAAGAGTAATTTCCTTGTTCTCACCTGTGCTATCAATAAACACAGGTAGAAGAGAAGAGGACAGGTTCAATGAAAGGTAAATACATAAAGAAAGAAGAAAAAATGTTATAGGAAAGAGGATTATTGTCTTTTGGAAATACACAACAAGGAGAGCAAGGAATAATAGTCACTTTCTCACCTCAAATATTAATAGCCACAGGTAAGACAGGTGGAATTAAAGGTAATTATATAAACAGAAAAGCAGGAAATATTACAAGAATAGAGGATTATTATTTCCTAACAATTCAATAAAAAGTAATGGATAATAACTCTCCTCTCACCTTAGCTATTAATAAATACAGATGAAGGACAACATGACAGGTGGAACTAAAGCTAGAGTTACTAAAAAAAAAAAAAAAGGACAAAAATGTTATGCGAAAGAGGATTGCTGTCTTTTTAATCTACATGGAAAAAGAGAACAAGGAATAATCACCTTGTCACTTGAAATATTAATAGCCACAGCTAAGACTGGTAGGATTAAAGGTAAATAAATAAAAAAAGACCGAAAGTACTATACGAAAAGAGTATTATTATTTTAACTACTCATAAAAAATAAGGAAAAAATAACTTTGTTCTCACTAACAATACTCACAGATAGGACAGGTAAAGTAACTCCCAAAACTATCTTTAAAAAAATAAAAGGTAAATACATAAAAGACCAAAAGTATTATACGAAAAGAGGATTATCATTTTAACTACTCAATAAAAGCAAGGAAAAAATCACTTTGTTCTCACTAACAACACTCACAGGCAGGACACGTACAGTGGCTCCCAAAACTATCTTTAAGAAAAATAAAAGGTTAACATTCTGACACAATGGACGATATTATTTGACACGTTTGGTAATTACGGTGGCAACAGTTGGCAGCCCTGCACACTAGGGATGGTTGCCGTACATAATAACCAGGGCAATAGATCGATCAGGCAGCAGGTGTCATACTGTTCATTATGCCACAGTTCGCACCACACTTTACACATACTTGTGGGAGTTGCTGTACACTCAAAGATTAATACATAAACAAAACACAAAAAATATCATACAAAAACAGAATCAATATATATATATATATATATATATATATATATATATATATATATATATATATATATATATATATATATATATATATATATATATATATATATATATATATTTAACTGCACAGTGAAAATAAAGTAAGAAATGATAAGTTTGTAAAATGAAAATAAAAACTGTGTGGTATTAAGCACCACAGATGTTAAGAGTAAATGGACAGACAAAAGAGCCAAATTATAATACAAAAAGATGATATTTATTTTTAAAACTACACAATTAAAAGTTCAGAAAAATAAATTTCTTCTCACCTTAGCTATTAATTATTTACCTATTTATATTAGCTATTTATTTAATTTATTTATATTAGCTATTAATTTATATAATATTATCATATTTCATAGAGGGACTGCCACGTGTAAGCCTGGCTGCTTCTTGCAGCTTCCCTTATTTGTTATGTTCTTATATTCTTATGTTCTTATGTTCCTTTTTTTTGGATTTTATTGTTTTAGTTTCTTCTTTACTTTCAATTTCTTCTTTCTTGATTTTGGTCGCTGATGACTTTTTTGTTCATTTTCTGATTTTATTTCTTCTTCTTTCTTGTTTTTGGTCGCTGATGACTTTTTTGTTCATTTTCTGCTTTTATTTCTTCTTTATTCTTGTTTTTGGTCGTTGATGACTTTTTTTTTCATTTTCGCTTTTTCTTTTCCTCCTCCTCCTTTTTTTTGGATTTTATTGTTTTAATTTCTTTACTTTCAATTTCTTCATTATTAACTTTGGTCGCTGATGACTTTTTTTTGTTAATTTTCTGATTTTATTTCTTCTTCAATTTCTTCTTTCTTGATTTTGGTCGCTGATGACTTTTTTCGTTCATTTTCTGATTTTATTTCTTCTTCAATTTCTTCATCCCTGATTTTGGTCGCTGATGACTTTTTTTGTTCATTTTCTGTTTTTATTTCTTCTTCAATTTCTTCATCCTTGATTTTGGTCGCTGATGACTTCTTTTGTTCATTTTCTGATTTTATTTCTTCTTCAATTTCTTCATCCTTCATTTTGGTCGCTGATGACTTTTTTTGTTCATTTTCTGATTTTATTTCTTCTTCAATTTCTTCATCCTTGATTTTGGTCGCTGATGACTTTTTTTGTTCATTTTCTGATTTTATTTCTTCTTCAATTTCTTCATCCTTCATTTTGGTCGCTGATGACTTTTTTTGTTCATTTTCTGATTTTATTTCTTCTTCAATTTCTTCTTTCTTGATTTTGGTCGCTGATGACTTTTTTTGTTAATTTTCTGATTTTATTTCTTCAGTTTCTTCATTCTTATTTTTGGTCGCTGATGACTTTTTTTGTTCGTTTTATTTTATTTTCTCTTCCACACACACACACACACACACACACACACACACACACACTTTCTCCTTTCGTCCATGTTAGAATCCACATATGCACGCGCGCACGTACTCACGCACACACAAACGCACGTAAGACAATTAATCATGACTTTGAATATTATATAAGTTATGCCAATACATACACGCATTCATATATATGACTTCTACATGGCTATACATATAGGTACATATTCACACATATTTCATCATAACTTGGAACATTGTCAATATTATGACTGCCTTCTACATGGCTATACATATAGGTATACACACATACATTCACACACATTTTATCATGACTTGGAATATTGTCATGAGTACATATTCATGCATATTTCATCATAACTTGGAATATTGTCATGGGTACATATTCATGCATATTTCATCATAACTTGGAATATTGTCAATATTATGATGTCCTTCTATATGGCTATACATATATATATATTTATCAGGACACACATACACACACATAAACACATATTAATAGACGCACATTAATAGACCATTTAATTTATTAAATGGCGCCTCACTGATGGGCGAGATTGTGGGCGTGGCGGCGGGCGTGGTGGGCGTGGACGGTGGCCAGCGTGAGCGGCGTGGGCGGTGCGGCCAGCCGGCCTCCAGACAGCCCTTGACAATTGCCTCCGCGCCGGCCACCTGGGTGCGCGGGCCGCGCAGCAGCACGGTGTGAGACACCTTGTCTGTTGCTGGCGGCACTCTCACCTGCACGTCAGGGAACTCCTGCAGTAGTCTCCTGACAGTCGCGCCGGCGGGACCCACCACGTG
Source organism: Scylla paramamosain (assembly GCF_035594125.1). NCBI lineage: Eukaryota > Metazoa > Arthropoda > Malacostraca > Decapoda > Portunidae > Scylla > Scylla paramamosain. The sequence continues at coordinate 300,399 of NC_087155.1, forward strand.
GCACCGCTGGCGTGGCGTCACCGCCACTTGCGCCTCGATCACCTCGGCCTGCCGCAGCAAGGCCTCGAGGCGCGCCAGGGCGCGGAACCTGCCGGGCAGGTCCGCACAACCTAATGGTGGCGGTTGCGGGTGTCTGAGGGAGGCGGCACACTCACTCGCACGCCAGCGAACTCCTTGGCACACTTCCCGCAGTGTGGCGCCGCGTGGGCCAACGATGTAGCGCCGCATGTGGGGCGCTACGGCGAGAGTGGCCTCCTTCTCTTCCTCCTGCCAAGAGCGGCGCACGCTGTCCAGCGCACGCTGCTGCTTGGCTCTCTCAGCCCGCTGCTTTCCTTTCTTCGCCTCGAGCTGCTGGCGTCGAGGAGACTCGATGGCGGCCTTCACCTCAGGCAGGCTAGGCGCCTTCACCTTCTTGGGCCTGTTCTTACCGCGGCCCACCACCGCCTTGCCCTCTGAGTCCCTCTTAGGGGGGTCTGGGTCCTCAGGGGTCTTCGCCACAGCCACAGGTTTCCATTTTCATCCCTTCCTTACTACCCTCTCAAACCTCGCCCCTACCCCCTCATATTTTGCTAATTTCTTTTACTGCAAAATAAAATTTAAGGTGGCCTCTGATTGGTGGACTGGTGCGTGGATCAACTCCAAGCTCACGGCCAGGAGAGAGTCAAGGCTCACCGCTCTGAGTTATGTTCACTACATGTAAAGGCATCAACTGTACATAACAAGTGGCTGCACTAAAGCTGTTATCTACACTATACATCAATACTTAACAGCTTATCCTAATACAGTGACAAACGACACACTGAAAGAGAGAGAGAGAGAGAGAGAGAGAGAGAGAGAGAGAGAGAGAGAGAGAGAGAGAGAGAGAGAGAGAGAGAGAGAGAGAGAGAGAGAGAGAGGGAGAGAGAGAGGGAGGGAGGGAGAGGGAGGGAGGGAGAGAGGGAAGGAGGGAGGGAGGGAGAGAGAGAGAGAGAGAGAGAGAGAGAGAGAGAGAGAGAGAGAGAGAGAGAGAGAGAGAGAGAGGAGAGAGGGGAAGAGAGAGAGGAGAGAGAGAGAGAGAGAGAGAGAGAGGAGAGAGAGAGAGAGAGAGAGAGAGAGAGAGAGAGAGAGGAGAGAGACGAGAGAGAGAGAGAGAGAGAGAGAGAGGAGAGGGAGGGAGGGAGGGAGGGAGGAGGGAGGAGGGAGGGAGGGAGAGAGAGAGAGAGAGAGGAGAGAGAGAGAGAGAGAGAGAGAGAGAGAGAGAGAGAGAGAGAGAGAGAGAGAGAGAGAGAGAGAGAGAGAGAGAGAGAGAGAGAGAGTGTGTGTGTGTGTGTGAATGACACAGAAAACCGACACATATGATAGTCTATACACCTCGTCGGAGATTTACGATTTCATTAATATGATGCAATGAATCCTGATTTTCAGAATATGAATTGCAGTTTGGAGAGTATTGATATCAGTATTGATATCAATATTGATATCGATATTGATATTAGAGGCTCCTTGGAAAGGTTAGGGCACACGGGATAGATGGAAAGGTGTTAGGCTGGATAAAGTCATGGCTAAGCGACAGACGACATAGAGTAGTAATAAACGGCTTTAAATCTAAGTGGGGTCATGTAATTAGTGGGGTGCCACAGGGATTAGTATTAGGGCCATTGTTATTTTTAATATATAATATATAATTCCATTTTCCAAGTCATTGATATATATATATATATATATATATATATATATATATATATATATATATATATATATATATATATATATATATATATATATATATATATATATATATATATATATATATATATATATATATATATATATATATATATATATATATATATATATATATATATATATATATATATATATATATATATATATATATATATATATATATATATATATATATATATATATATATATATATAAATATATATATATATATATATATATATATATATATATATATATATATATATATATATATATATATATATATATATATATATATATATATATATATATATATATATATATATATATATATATATATATATATATATATATATATATATATATATATATATATATATATATATATATATATATAT